>NW_026646143.1:0-165692 GCF_949987535.1 Balaenoptera acutorostrata
ACACAGAAAAAGACACTTATCCTAAGATATCACTTATAGAGGGAATGTAAAAACCGCTACACTTGAACTGAATTGCAAAACAGAACAGAGTCACACGTTTAAGAAACACACTATGGCTGCTGAACGGGAAAGGTGAGGTGGGGTGATGCATAAAACAAGGGTTTCAAATTAGCTCCGATACCGTTCCATAAAGCCAATATGTAATAGACAAGACCTATTCCTTGCTCAGTGAACTGGACTCAACACCCCCTATTCACCGCACAAGAATATATCTGACTAGTAAGAATCTTCAAACCTATGTATTGATATCTCTCTGTAAGTGAGTCAAGGGGGTGTAAAGAGGCATAAACACAGCCGTGAAAAGCAGCTAAACCCCATTATAAAAATAAATTACTTTTAAAAACCCGTGAAACAAAGACAGTGAAAGAGAGAGAAATTCTTAAAAAATTCGTTCAGGGGCTGTGATGCAACCTGGATTGACCATATCTAGACCCACAGCTGATTGAGACATAAGGGTGGACACTCTTGGGGCTGAGAGGTTTGGTGAGGTTGGGTGAGCCAGCACAGACCCTTTCAAGTAATACTGCATGGTACCCATCCCATGGGTCCCAAATCTCCAGGTTCAAGGGCGTCTTCCTACAACGAAAACAGGCATGAGAAACCCAGAAGATGGTACACCGTGTGATCGGGAAAGGTTTCTAAAACGCACCTCATTTCTCATTTCCTTTGCTCGGGTTCGCCATTCCAGCCGATTTACTAGCCATCTCCCTCCTTGGAGAATCAGCACCTTTAACCTCCTGTTCCGTACAGGTTGCAATTTGTCCTGAGGATGAACGGGAAGAGGGGGAAACAATGAGAGACTAGCTCTAGGTGTTGGGACAGGCACGGGTCCCTCTATTTTCCCATCAGGAAGAAGAATTAAGCACAAGCTCAGCCTGCCCCCCAGAACCAGAAGAGGGCCTGAAGCAATCCTGCGCTTTTGCGGCCAGCTCCCAAAAAAGCGAGTTGAAAAATGGAGCTCAGGGGCACTGCAATTCACAAACCTGCAGAGTTTTAAATGATACCTCTCATCCACAAATATATTAAGGGAAGGCAACGAAGAGGCTTTGAAAGCAAGGCAGAATTGCAGGAAACAGATTTCAGGAGGTAGATTCGAATCGCCTTGAAAGCACATGAAAAGCGGCAAAACGTGGACAATGATGCCCTTGGCCAAAAAGGGCATATGCGTTTTTTCCTGAATATATTCAGGAAAAAACGCATACGCCCTTTTTGGCCAACCAAGGAACCTGGAAATGCAAATCATCGCTCCAAAAAAGTCTCGCTTCCCAGCGGGCAAAAGGGCCATGCGGAAAAAAGTGTCCAAACCAGAAATGCAGGACCGGCCATGGAGAAATGGGAGCCTTGCTACGCTGATGGGTGGGATGTAAATTGCCAACAGCCACTCTGGAGAAGTGTACGGTGTGTTCTGAAACATCTAAAAAACACAGCTTGGAGAGCATAGGGCACTTCCACTCAAGGGCGTATAAATTGGGAAAACTAAAAATCAGCAAGACACAGGCACCCCAAATTTTAGGGCTGCTCTGTTGACAAGAACCCCCACTTCATTACACCTTAAATATCCTAGGAAAGAGAAAAATGGATAAAGAAGTTGTGGTCCTCATGTACAATGGAATATCACTCAGCCATGAAATCAACGTCATAAGGCTAGTAGCAGCACGATGAGTGGATTTAGGTACGACGATTCTAAGTGAAATAAGTCACACAGAAAAAGACACTTATCCTAAGATATCACTTATAGAGGGAATGTAAAAACCGCTACACTTGAACTGAATTGCAAAACAGAACAGAGTCACACGTTTAAGAAACACACTATGGCTGCTGAACGGGAAAGGTGAGGTGGGGTGATGCATAAAACAAGGGTTTCAAATTAGCTCCGATACCGTTCCATACAGCCAATATGTAATAGACAAGACCTATTCCTTGCTCAGTGAACTGGACTCAACACCCCCTATTCACCGCACAAGAATATATCTGACTAGTAAGAATCTTCAAACCTATGTATTGATATCTCTCTGTAAGTGAGTCAAGGGGGTGTAAAGAGGCATAAACACAGCCGTGAAAAGCAGCTAAACCCCATTATAAAAATAAATTACTTTTAAAAACCCGTGAAACAAAGACAGTGAAAGAAAGAGAAATTCTTACAAAATTCGTTCAGGGGCTGTGATGCAACCTGGATTGACCATATCTAGACCCACAGCTGATTGAGACATAAGGGTGGACACTCTTGGGGCTGAGAGGTTTGGTGAGGTTGGGTGAGCCAGCACAGACCCTTTCAAGTAATACTGCATGGTACCCATCCCATGGGTCCCAAATCTCCAGGTTCAAGGGCGTCTTCCTACAACGAAAACAGGCATGAGAAACCCAGAAGATGGTACACCGTGTGATCGGGAAAGGTTTCTAAAACGCACCTCATTTCTCATCTCCTTTGCTCGGGTTCGCCATTCCAGCCGATTTACTAGCCATCTCCCTCCTTGGAGAATCAGCACCTTTAACCTCCTGTTCCGTACAGGTTGCAATTTGTCCTGAGGATGAACGGGAAGAGGGGGAAACAATGAGAGACTAGCTCTAGGTGTTGGGACAGGCACGGGTCCCTCTATTTTCCCATCAGGAAGAAGAATTAAGCACAAGCTCAGCCTGCCCCCCAGAACCAGAAGAGGGCCTGAAGCAATCCTGCGCTTTTGCGGCCAGCTCCCAAAAAAGCGAGTTGAAAAATGGAGCTCAGGGGCACTGCAATTCACAAACCTGCAGAGTTTTAAATGATACCTCTCATCCACAAATATATTAAGGGAAGGCAACGAAGAGGCTTTGAAAGCAAGGCAGAATTGCAGGAAACAGATTTCAGGAGGTAGATTCGAATCGCCTTGAAAGCACATGAAAAGCGGCAAAACGTGGACAATGATGCCCTTGGCCAAAAAGGGCATATGCGTTTTTTCCTGAATATATTCAGGAAAAAACGCATACGCCCTTTTTGGCCAACCAAGGAACCTGGAAATGCAAATCATCGCTCCAAAAAAGTCTCGCTTCCCAGCGGGCAAAAGGGCCATGCGGAAAAAAGTGTCCAAACCAGAAATGCAGGACCGGCCATGGAGAAATGGGAGCCTTGCTACGCTGATGGGTGGGATGTAAATTGCCAACAGCCACTCTGGAGAAGTGTACGGTGTGTTCTGAAACATCTAAAAAACACAGCTTGGAGAGCATAGGGCACTTCCACTCATGGGCGTATAAATTGGGAAAACTAAAAATCAGCAAGACACAGGCACCCCAAAGTTTAGGGCTGCTCTGTTGACAAGAACCCCCACTTCATTACACCTTAAATATCCTAGGAAAGAGAAAAATGGATAAAGAAGTTGTGGTCCTCATGTACAATGGAATATCACTCAGCCATGAAATCAACGTCATAAGGCTAGTAGCAGCACGATGAGTGGATTTAGGTACGACGATTCTAAGTGAAATAAGTCACACAGAAAAAGACACTTATCCTAAGATATCACTTATAGAGGGAATGTAAAAACCGCTACACTTGAACTGAATTGCAAAACAGAACAGAGTCACACGTTTAAGAAACACACTATGGCTGCTGAACGGGAAAGGTGAGGTGGGGTGATGCATAAAACAAGGGTTTCAAATTAGCTCCGATACCGTTCCATAAAGCCAATATGTAATAGACAAGACCTATTCCTTGCTCAGTGAACTGGACTCAACACCCCCTATTCACCGCACAAGAATATATCTGACTAGTAAGAATCTTCAAACCTATGTATTGATATCTCTCTGTAAGTGAGTCAAGGGGGTGTAAAGAGGCATAAACACAGCCGTGAAAAGCAGCTAAACCCCATTATAAAAATAAATTACTTTTAAAAACCCGTGAAACAAAGACAGTGAAAGAGAGAGAAATTCTTACAAAATTCGTTCAGGGGCTGTGATGCAACCTGGATTGACCATATCTAGACCCACAGCTGATTGAGACATAAGGGTGGACACTCTTGGGGCTGAGAGGTTTGGTGAGGTTGGGTGAGCCAGCACAGACCCTTTCAAGTAATACTGCATGGTACCCATCCCATGGGTCCCAAATCTCCAGGTTCAAGGGCGTCTTCCTACAACGAAAACAGGCATGAGAAACCCAGAAGATGGTACACCGTGTGATCGGGAAAGGTTTCTAAAACGCACCTCATTTCTCATCTCCTTTGCTCGGGTTCGCCATTCCAGCCGATTTACTAGCCATCTCCCTCCTTGGAGAATCAGCACCTTTAACCTCCTGTTCCGTACAGCTTGCAATTTGTCCTGAGGATGAACGGGAAGAGGGGGAAACAATGAGAGACTAGCTCTAGGTGTTGGGACAGGCACGGGTCCCTCTATTTTCCCATCAGGAAGAAGAATTAAGCACAAGCTCAGCCTGCCCCCCAGAACCAGAAGAGGGCCTGAAGCAATCCTGCGCTTTTGCGGCCAGCTCCCAAAAAAGCGAGTTGAAAAATGGAGCTCAGGGGCACTGCAATTCACAAACCTGCAGAGTTTTAAATGATACCTCTCATCCACAAATATATTAAGGGAAGGCAACGAAGAGGCTTTGAAAGCAAGGCAGAATTGCAGGAAACAGATTTCAGGAGGTAGATTCGAATCGCCTTGAAAGCACATGAAAAGCGGCAAAACGTGGACAATGATGCCCTTGGCCAAAAAGGGCATATGCGTTTTTTCCTGAATATATTCAGGAAAAAACGCATACGCCCTTTTTGGCCAACCAAGGAACCTGGAAATGCAAATCATCGCTCCAAAAATGTCTCGCTTCCCAGCGGGCAAAAGGGCCATGCGGAAAAAAGTGTCCAAACCAGAAATGCAGGACCGGCCATGGAGAAATGGGAGCCTTGCTACGCTGATGGGTGGGATGTAAATTGCCAACAGCCACTCTGGAGAAGTGTACGGTGTGTTCTGAAACATCTAAAAAACACAGCTTGGAGAGCATAGGGCACTTCCACTCATGGGCGTATAAATTGGGAAAACTAAAAATCAGCAAGACACATGCACCCCAAAGTTTAGAGCTACTCTGTTGACAAGAACCCCCACTTCATTACACCTTAAATATCCTAGGAAAGAGAAAAATGGATAAAGAAGTTGTGGTCCTCATGTACAATGGAATATCACTCAGCCCTGAAATCAACGTCATAAGGCTAGTAGCAGCACGATGAGTGGATTTAGGTACGACGATTCTAACTGAAATAAGTCACACAGAAAAAGACACTTATCCTAAGATATCACTTATAGAGGGAATGTAAAAACCGCTACACTTGAACTGAATTGCAAAACAGAACAGAGTCACACGTTTAGGAAACACACTATGGCTGCTGAACGGGAAAGGTGAGGTGGGGTGATGCATAAAACAAGGGTTTCAAATTAGCTCAGATACCGTTCCATAAAGCCAATATGTAATAGAAAAGACCTATTCCTTGCTCAGTGAACTGGACTCAACACCCCCTATTCACCGCACAAGAATATATCTGACTAGTAAGAATCTTCAAACCTATGTATTGATATCTCTCTGTAAGTGAGTCAAGGGGGTGTAAAGCGGCATAAACACAGCCGTGAAAAGCAGCTAAACCCCATTATAAAAATAAATTACTGTTAAAAACCAGTGAAACAAAGACAGTGAAAGAGAGAGAAATACTTACAAAATTCGTTCAGGGGCTGTGATGCAACCTGGATTGACCATATCTAGACCCACAGCTGATTGAGACATAAGGGTGGACACTCTTGGGGCTGAGAGGTTCGGTGAGGTTGGGTGAGCCAACGCAGACCCTTTCAAGTAATACTGCATGGTACCCATCCCATGGGTCCCAAATCTCCAGGTTCAAGGGCATCTTCCTACAACGAAAACATGCATGAGAAACCCAGAAGATGGTACACCGTGTGATCAGGAAAGGTTTCTAAAACGCACCTCATTTCTCATCTCCTTTGCGCGGGTTCGCCCTTCCAGCCGATTTACTAGCCATCTCCCTCCTTGGAGAATCAGCACCTTTAACCTCCTGTTCCGTACAGGTTGCAATTTGTCCTGAGGATGAACGGGAAGAGGGGGAAACAATGAGAGACTAGCTCTAGGTGTTGGGACAGGCACGGGTCCCTCTATTTTCCCATCAGGAAGAAGAATTAAGCACAAGCTCAGCCTGCCCCCCAGAACCAGAAGAGGGCCTGAAGCAATCCTGCGCTTTTGCGGCCAGCTCCCAAAAAAGCGAGTTGAAAAATGGAGCTCAGGGGCACTGCAATTCACAAACCTGCAGAGTTTTAAATGATACCTCTCATCCACAAATATATTAAGGGAAGGCAACGAAGAGGCTTTGAAAGCAAGGCAGAATTGGAGGAAACAGATTTCAGGAGGTAGATTCGAATCGCCTTGAAAGCACATGAAAAGCGGCAAAACGTGGACAATGATGCCCTTGGCCAAAAAGGGCATATGCGTTTTTTCCTGAATATATTCAGGAAAAAACGCATACGCCCTTTTTGGCCAACCAAGGAACCTGGAAATGCAAATCATCGCTCCAAAAAAGTCTCGCTTCCCAGCGGGCAAAAGGGCCATGCGGAAAAAAGTGTCCAAACCAGAAATGCAGGACCGGCCATGGAGAAATGGGAGCCTTGCTACGCTGATGGGTGGGATGTAAATTGCCAACAGCCACTCTGGAGAAGTGTACGGTGTGTTCTGAAACATCTAAAAAACACAGCTTGGAGAGCATAGGGCACTTCCACTCATGGGCGTATAAATTGGGAAAACTAAAAATCAGCAAGACACAGGCACCCCAAATTTTAGGGCTGCTCTGTTGACAAGAACCCCCACTTCATTACACCTTAAATATCCTAGGAAAGAGAAAAATGGATAAAGAAGTTGTGGTCCTCATGTACAATGGAATATCACTCAGCCCTGAAATCAACGTCATAAGGCTAGTAGCAGCACGATGAGTGGATTTAGGTACGACGATTCTAAGTGAAATAAGTCACACAGAAAAAGACACTTATCATAAGATATCACTTATAGAGGGTATGTAAAAACCGATACACTTGAACTGAATTGCAAAACAGAACAGAGTCACACGTTTAGGAAACACACTATGGCTGCTGAACGGGAAAGGTGAGGTGGGGTGATGCATAAAACAAGGGTTTCAAATTAGCTCAGATACCGTGCCATAAACCCAATATGTAAGAGACAAGACCTATTCCTTTTTCAGTGAACTGCACTCAACACCCCCTATTCACCGCACAACAACATATCTGACTAGTAAGAATCTTCAAACCTATGTATTGATATCTCTCTGTAAGTGAGTCAAGGGGGTGTAAAGCGGCATAAACACAGCCGTGAAAAGCAGCTAAACCCCATTATAAAAATAAATTACTGTTAAAAACCAGTGAAACAAAGACAGTGAAAGAGAGAGAAATACTTACAAAATTCGTTCAGGGGCTGTGATGCAACCTGGATTGACCATATCTAGACCCACAGCTGATTGAGACATAAGGGTGGACACTCTTGGGGCTGAGAGGTTCGGTGAGGTTGGGTGAGCCAACGCAGACCCTTTCAAGTAATACTGCATGGTACCCATCCCATGGGTCCCAAATCTCCAGGTTCAAGGGCATCTTCCTACAACGAAAACATGCATGAGAAACCCAGAAGATGGTACACCGTGTGATCAGGAAAGGTTTCTAAAACGCACCTCATTTCTCATCTCCTTTGCGCGGGTTCGCCCTTCCAGCCGATTTACTAGCCATCTCCCTCCTTGGAGAATCAGCACCTTTAACCTCCTGTTCCGTACAGGTTGCAATTTGTCCTGAGGATGAACGGGAAGAGGGGGAAACAATGAGAGACTAGCTCTAGGTGTTGGGACAGGCACGGGTCCCTCTATTTTCCCATCAGGAAGAAGAATTAAGCACAAGCTCAGCCTGCCCCCCAGAACCAGAAGAGGGCCTGAAGCAATCCTGCGCTTTTGCGGCCAGCTCCCAAAAAAGCGAGTTGAAAAATGGAGCTCAGGGGCACTGCAATTCACAAACCTGCAGAGTTTTAAATGATACCTCTCATCCACAAATATATTAAGGGAAGGCAACGAAGAGGCTTTGAAAGCAAGGCAGAATTGCAGGAAACAGATTTCAGGAGGTAGATTCGAATCGCCTTGAAAGCACATGAAAAGCGGCAAAACGTGGACAATGATGCCCTTGGCCAAAAAGGGCATATGCGTTTTTTCCTGAATATATTCAGGAAAAAACGCATACGCCCTTTTTGGCCAACCAAGGAACCTGGAAATGCAAATCATCGCTCCAAAAAAGTCTCGCTTCCCAGCGGGCAAAAGGGCCATGCAGAAAAAAGTGTCCAAACCAGAAATGCAGGACCGGCCATGGAGAAATGGGAGCCTTGCTACGCTGATGGGTGGGATGTAAATTGCCAACAGCCACTCTGGAGAAGTGTACGGTGTGTTCTGAAACATCTAAAAAACACAGCTTGGAGAGCATAGGGCACTTCCACTCATGGGCGTATAAATTGGGAAAACTAAAAATCAGCAAGACACAGGCACCCCAAATTTTAGGGCTGCTCTGTTGACAAGAACCCCCACTTCATTACACCTTAAATATCCTAGGAAAGAGAAAAATGGATAAAGAAGTTGTGGTCCTCATGTACAATGGAATATCACTCAGCCCTGAAATCAACGTCATAAGGCTAGTAGCAGCACGATGAGTGGATTTAGGTACGACGATTCTAAGTGAAATAAGTCACACAGAAAAAGACACTTATCATAAGATATCACTTATAGAGGGTATGTAAAAACCGATACACTTGAACTGAATTGCAAAACAGAACAGAGTCACACGTTTAGGAAACACACTATGGCTGCTGAACGGGAAAGGTGAGGTGGGGTGATGCATAAAACAAGGGTTTCAAATTAGCTCAGATACCGTGCCATAAACCCAATATGTAAGAGACAAGACCTATTCCTTTTTCAGTGAACTGCACTCAACACCCCCTATTCACCGCACAACAACATATCTGACTAGTAAGAATCTTCAAACCTATGTATTGATATCTCTCTGTAAGTGAGTCAAGGGGGTGTAAAGCGGCATAAACACAGCCGTGAAAAGCAGCTAAACCCCATTATAAAAATAAATTACTGTTAAAAACCAGTGAAACAAAGACAGTGAAAGAGAGAGAAATACTTACAAAATTCGTTCAGGGGCTGTGATGCAACCTGGATTGACCATATCTAGACCCACAGCTGATTGAGACATAAGGGTGGACACTCTTGGGGCTGAGAGGTTCGGTGAGGTTGGGTGAGCCAACGCAGACCCTTTCAAGTAATACTGCATGGTACCCATCCCATGGGTCCCAAATCTCCAGGTTCAAGGGCATCTTCCTACAACGAAAACATGCATGAGAAACCCAGAAGATGGTACACCGTGTGATCAGGAAAGGTTTCTAAAACGCACCTCATTTCTCATCTCCTTTGCGCGGGTTCGCCCTTCCAGCCGATTTACTAGCCATCTCCCTCCTTGGAGAATCAGCACCTTTAACCTCCTGTTCCGTACAGGTTGCAATTTGTCCTGAGGATGAACGGGAAGAGGGGGAAACAATGAGAGACTAGCTCTAGGTGTTGGGACAGGCACGGGTCCCTCTATTTTCCCATCAGGAAGAAGAATTAAGCACAAGCTCAGCCTGCCCCCCAGAACCAGAAGAGGGCCTGAAGCAATCCTGCGCTTTTGCGGCCAGCTCCCAAAAAAGCGAGTTGAAAAATGGAGCTCAGGGGCACTGCAATTCACAAACCTGCAGAGTTTTAAATGATACCTCTCATCCACAAATATATTAAGGGAAGGCAACGAAGAGGCTTTGAAAGCAAGGCAGAATTGCAGGAAACAGATTTCAGGAGGTAGATTCGAATCGCCTTGAAAGCACATGAAAAGCGGCAAAACGTGGACAATGATGCCCTTGGCCAAAAAGGGCATATGCGTTTTTTCCTGAATATATTCAGAAAAAAACGCATACGCCCTTTTTGGCCAACCAAGGAACCTGGAAATTCAAATCATCGCTCCAAAAAAGTCTCGCTTCCCAGCGGGCAAAAGGGCCATGCGGAAAAAAGTGTCCAAACCAGAAATGCAGGACCGGCCATGGAGAAATGGGAGCCTTGCTACGCTGATGGGTGGGATGTAAATTGCCAACAGCCACTCTGGAGAAGTGTACGGTGTGTTCTGAAACATCTAAAAAACACAGCTTGGAGAGCATAGGGCACTTCCACTCATGGGCGTATAAATTGGGAAAACTAAAAATCAGCAAGACACATGCACCCCAAATTTTAGGGCTGCTCTGTTGACAAGAACCCCCACTTCATTACACCTTAAATATCCTAGGAAAGAGAAAAATGGATAAAGAAGTTGTGGTCCTCATGTACAATGGAATATCACTCAGCCATGAAATCAACGTCATAAGGCTAGTAGCAGCACGATGAGTGGATTTAGGTACGACGATTCTAAGTGAAATAAGTCACACAGAAAAAGACACTTATCCTAAGATATCACTTATAGAGGGAATGTAAAAACCGCTACACTTGAACTGAATTGCAAAACAGAACAGAGTCACACGTTTAAGAAACACACTATGGCTGCTGAACGGGAAAGGTGAGGTGGGGTGATGCATAAAACAAGGGTTTCAAATTAGCTCCGATACCGTTCCATAAAGCCAATATGTAATAGACAAGACCTATTCCTTGCTCAGTGAACTGGACTCAACACCCCCTATTCACCGCACAAGAATATATCTGACTAGTAAGAATCTTCAAACCTATGTATTGATATCTCTCTGTAAGTGAGTGAAGAGGGTGTAAAGCGGCATAAACACAGCTGTGAAAAGCAGCTAAACCCCATTATAAAAATAAATTACTTTTCAAAACCAGTGAAACAAAGACAGTGAAAGAGAGAGAAATACTTACAAAATTCGTTCAGGGGCTGTGATGCAACCTGGATTGACCATATCTAGACCCACAGCTGATTGAGACATAAGGGTGGACACTCTTGGGGCTGAGAGGTTCGGTGAGGTTGGGTGAGCCAACGCAGACCCTTTCAAGTAATACTGCATGGTACCCATCCCATGGGTCCCAAATCTCCAGGTTCAAGGGCATCTTCCTACAACGAAAACATGCATGAGAAACCCAGAAGATGGTACACCGTGTGATCAGGAAAGGTTTCTAAAACGCACCTCATTTCTCATCTCCTTTGCGCGGGTTCGCCCTTCCAGCCGATTTACTAGCCATCTCCCTCCTTGGAGAATCAGCACCTTTAACCTCCTGTTCCGTACAGGTTGCAATTTGTCCTGAGGATGAACGGGAAAAGGGGGAAACAATGAGAGACTAGCTCTAGGTGTTGGGACAGGCACGGGTCCCTCTATTTTCCCATCAGGAAGAAGAATTAAGCACAAGCTCAGCCTGCCCCCCAGAACCAGAAGAGGGCCTGAAGCAATCCTGCGCTTTTGCGGCCAGCTCCCAAAAAAGCGAGTTGAAAAATGGAGCTCAGGGGCACTGCAATTCACAAACCTGCAGAGTTTTAAATGATACCTCTCATCCACAAATATATTAAGGGAAGGCAACGAAGAGGCTTTGAAAGCAAGGCAGAATTGCAGGAAACAGATTTCAGGAGGTAGATTCGAATCGCCTTGAAAGCACATGAAAAGCGGCAAAACGTGGACAATGCTGCCCTTGGCCAAAAAGGGCATATGCGTTTTTTCCTGAATATATTCAGAAAAAAACGCATACGCCCTTTTTGGCCAACCAAGGAACCTGGAAATTCAAATCATCGCTCCAAAAAAGTCTCGCTTCCCAGCGGGCAAAAGGGCCATGCGGAAAAAAGTGTCCAAACCAGAAATGCAGGACCGGCCATGGAGAAATGGGAGCCTTGCTACGCTGATGGGTGGGATGTAAATTGCCAACAGCCACTCTGGAGAAGTGTACGGTGTGTTCTGAAACATCTAAAAAACACAGCTTGGAGAGCATAGGGCACTTCCACTCATGGGCGTATAAATTGGGAAAACTAAAAATCAGCAAGACACAGGCACCCCAAAGTTTAGGGCTGCTCTGTTGACAAGAACCCCCACTTCATTACACCTTAAATATCCTAGGAAAGAGAAAAATGGATAAAGAAGTTGTGGTCCTCATGTACAATGGAATATCACTCAGCCCTGAAATCAACGTCATAAGGCTAGTAGCAGCACGATGAGTGGATTTAGGTACGACGATTCTAAGTGAAATAAGTCACACAGAAAAAGACACTTATCATAAGATATCACTTATAGAGGGTATGTAAAAACCGATACACTTGAACTGAATTGCAAAACAGAACAGAGTCACACGTTTAGGAAACACACTATGGCTGCTGAACGGGAAAGGTGAGGTGGGGTGATGCATAAAACAAGGGTTTCAAATTAGCTCAGATACCGTGCCATAAACCCAATATGTAAGAGACAAGACCTATTCCTTTTTCAGTGAACTGCACTCAACACCCCCTATTCACCGCACAACAACATATCTGACTAGTAAGAATCTTCAAACCTATGTATTGATATCTCTCTGTAAGTGAGTCAAGGGGGTGTAAAGCGGCATAAACACAGCCGTGAAAAGCAGCTAAACCCCATTATAAAAATAAATTACTGTTAAAAACCAGTGAAACAAAGACAGTGAAAGAGAGAGAAATACTTACAAAATTCGTTCAGGGGCTGTGATGCAACCTGGATTGACCATATCTAGACCCACAGCTGATTGAGACATAAGGGTGGACACTCTTGGGGCTGAGAGGTTCGGTGAGGTTGGGTGAGCCAACGCAGACCCTTTCAAGTAATACTGCATGGTACCCATCCCATGGGTCCCAAATCTCCAGGTTCAAGGGCATCTTCCTACAACGAAAACATGCATGAGAAACCCAGAAGATGGTACACCGTGTGATCAGGAAAGGTTTCTAAAACGCACCTCATTTCTCATCTCCTTTGCGCGGGTTCGCCCTTCCAGCCGATTTACTAGCCATCTCCCTCCTTGGAGAATCAGCACCTTTAACCTCCTGTTCCGTACAGGTTGCAATTTGTCCTGAGGATGAACGGGAAGAGGGGGAAACAATGAGAGACTAGCTCTAGGTGTTGGGACAGGCACGGGTCCCTCTATTTTCCCATCAGGAAGAAGAATTAAGCACAAGCTCAGCCTGCCCCCCAGAACCAGAAGAGGGCCTGAAGCAATCCTGCGCTTTTGCGGCCAGCTCCCAAAAAAGCGAGTTGAAAAATGGAGCTCAGGGGCACTGCAATTCACAAACCTGCAGAGTTTTAAATGATACCTCTCATCCACAAATATATTAAGGGAAGGCAACGAAGAGGCTTTGAAAGCAAGGCAGAATTGCAGGAAACAGATTTCAGGAGGTAGATTCGAATCGCCTTGAAAGCACATGAAAAGCGGCAAAACGTGGACAATGATGCCCTTGGCCAAAAAGGGCATATGCGTTTTTTCCTGAATATATTCAGAAAAAAACGCATACGCCCTTTTTGGCCAACCAAGGAACCTGGAAATTCAAATCATCGCTCCAAAAAAGTCTCGCTTCCCAGCGGGCAAAAGGGCCATGCGGAAAAAAGTGTCCAAACCAGAAATGCAGGACCGGCCATGGAGAAATGGGAGCCTTGCTACGCTGATGGGTGGGATGTAAATTGCCAACAGCCACTCTGGAGAAGTGTACGGTGTGTTCTGAAACATCTAAAAAACACAGCTTGGAGAGCATAGGGCACTTCCACTCATGGGCGTATAAATTGGGAAAACTAAAAATCAGCAAGACACATGCACCCCAAATTTTAGGGCTGCTCTGTTGACAAGAACCCCCACTTCATTACACCTTAAATATCCTAGGAAAGAGAAAAATGGATAAAGAAGTTGTGGTCCTCATGTACAATGGAATATCACTCAGCCATGAAATCAACGTCATAAGGATAGTAGCAGCACGATGAGTGGATTTAGGTACGACGATTCTAAGTGAAATAAGTCACACAGAAAAAGACACTTATCCTAAGATATCACTTATAGAGGGAATGTAAAAACCGCTACACTTGAACTGAATTGCAAAACAGAACAGAGTCACACGTTTAAGAAACACACTATGGCTGCTGAACGGGAAAGGTGAGGTGGGGTGATGCATAAAACAAGGGTTTCAAATTAGCTCCGATACCGTTCCATAAAGCCAATATGTAATAGACAAGACCTATTCCTTGCTCAGTGAACTGGACTCAACACCCCCTATTCACCGCACAAGAATATATCTGACTAGTAAGAATCTTCAAACCTATGTATTGATATCTCTCTGTAAGTGAGTCAAGAGGGTGTAAAGCGGCATAAACACAGCTGTGAAAAGCAGCTAAACCCCATTATAAAAATAAATTACTTTTCAAAACCAGTGAAACAAAGACAGTGAAAGAGAGAGAAATACTTACAAAATTCGTTCAGGGGCTGTGATGCAACCTGGATTGACCATATCTAGACCCACAGCTGATTGAGACATAAGGGTGGACACTCTTGGGGCTGAGAGGTTCGGTGAGGTTGGGTGAGCCAACGCAGACCCTTTCAAGTAATACTGCATGGTACCCATCCCATGGGTCCCAAATCTCCAGGTTCAAGGGCATCTTCCTACAACGAAAACATGCATGAGAAACCCAGAAGATGGTACACCGTGTGATCAGGAAAGGTTTCTAAAACGCACCTCATTTCTCATCTCCTTTGCGCGGGTTCGCCCTTCCAGCCGATTTACTAGCCATCTCCCTCCTTGGAGAATCAGCACCTTTAACCTCCTGTTCCGTACAGGTTGCAATTTGTCCTGAGGATGAACGGGAAGAGGGGGAAACAATGAGAGACTAGCTCTAGGTGTTGGGACAGGCACGGGTCCCTCTATTTTCCCATCAGGAAGAAGAATTAAGCACAAGCTCAGCCTGCCCCCCAGAACCAGAAGAGGGCCTGAAGCAATCCTGCGCTTTTGCGGCCAGCTCCCAAAAAAGCGAGTTGAAAAATGGAGCTCAGGGGCACTGCAATTCACAAACCTGCAGAGTTTTAAATGATACCTCTCATCCACAAATATATTAAGGGAAGGCAACGAAGAGGCTTTGAAAGCAAGGCAGAATTGCAGGAAACAGATTTCAGGAGGTAGATTCGAATCGCCTTGAAAGCACATGAAAAGCGGCAAAACGTGGACAATGCTGCCCTTGGCCAAAAAGGGCATATGCGTTTTTTCCTGAATATATTCAGAAAAAAACGCATACGCCCTTTTTGGCCAACCAAGGAACCTGGAAATTCAAATCATCGCTCCAAAAAAGTCTCGCTTCCCAGCGGGCAAAAGGGCCATGCGGAAAAAAGTGTCCAAACCAGAAATGCAGGACCGGCCATGGAGAAATGGGAGCCTTGCTACGCTGATGGGTGGGATGTAAATTGCCAACAGCCACTCTGGAGAAGTGTACGGTGTGTTCTGAAACATCTAAAAAACACAGCTTGGAGAGCATAGGGCACTTCCACTCATGGGCGTATAAATTGGGAAAACTAAAAATCAGCAAGACACATGCACCCCAAATTTTAGGGCTGCTCTGTTGACAAGAACCCCCACTTCATTACACCTTAAATATCCTAGGAAAGAGAAAAATGGATAAAGAAGTTGTGGTCCTCATGTACAATGGAATATCACTCAGCCATGAAATCAACGTCATAAGGCTAGTAGCAGCACGATGAGTGGATTTAGGTACGACGATTCTAAGTGAAATAAGTCACACAGAAAAAGACACTTATCCTAAGATATCACTTATAGAGGGAATGTAAAAACCGCTACACTTGAACTGAATTGCAAAACAGAACAGAGTCACACGTTTAAGAAACACACTATGGCTGCTGAACGGGAAAGGTGAGGTGGGGTGATGCATAAAACAAGGGTTTCAAATTAGCTCCGATACCGTTCCATAAAGCCAATATGTAATAGACAAGACCTATTCCTTGCTCAGTGAACTGGACTCAACACCCCCTATTCACCGCACAAGAATATATCTGACTAGTAAGAATCTTCAAACCTATGTATTGATATCTCTCTGTAAGTGAGTCAAGAGGGTGTAAAGCGGCATAAACACAGCTGTGAAAAGCAGCTAAACCCCATTATAAAAATAAATTACTTTTCAAAACCAGTGAAACAAAGACAGTGAAAGAGAGAGAAATTCTTACAAAATTCGTTCAGGGGCTGTGATGCAACCTGGATTGACCATATCTAGACCCACAGCTGATTGAGACATAAGGGTGGACACTCTTGGGGTTGAGAGGTTTGGTGAGGTTGGGTGAGCCAGCACAGACCCTTTCAAGTAATACTGCATGGTACCCATCCCATGGGTCCCAAATCTCCAGGTTCAAGGGCGTCTTCCTACAACGAAAACAGGCATGAGAAACCCAGAAGATGGTACACCGTGTGATCGGGAAAGGTTTCTAAAACGCACCTCATTTCTCATCTCCTTTGCTCGGGTTCGCCATTCCAGCCGATTTACTAGCCATCTCCCTCCTTGGAGAATCAGCACCTTTAACCTCCTGTTCCGTACAGGTTGCAATTTGTCCTGAGGATGAACGGGAAGAGGGGGAAACAATGAGAGACAACTCTAGGTGTTGGGACAGGCACAGGTCACTCTATTTTCCCATCAGGAAGAAGAATTAAGCACAAGCTCAGCCTGCCCCCCAGAACCAGAAGAGGGCCTGAAGCAATCCTGCGCTTTTGCGGCCAGCTCCCAAAAAAGCGAGTTGAAAAATGGAGCTCAGGGGCACTGCAATTCACAAACCTGCAGAGTTTTAAATGATACCTCTCATCCACAAATATATTAAGGGAAGGCAACGAAGAGGCTTTGAAAGCAAGGCAGAATTGCAGGAAACAGATTTCAGGAGGTAGATTCGAATCGCCTTGAAAGCACATGAAAAGCGGCAAAACGTGGACAATGATGCCCTTGGCCAAAAAGGGCATATGCGTTTTTTCCTGAATATATTCAGGAAAAAACGCATACGCCCTTTTTGGCCAACCAAGGAACCTGGAAATGCAAATCATCGCTCCAAAAAAGTCTCGCTTCCCAGCGGGCAAAAGGGCCATGCGGAAAAAAGTGTCCAAACCAGAAATGCAGGACCGGCCATGGAGAAATGGGAGCCTTGCTACGCTGATGGGTGGGATGTAAATTGCCAACAGCCACTCTGGAGAAGTGTACGGTGTGTTCTGAAACATCTAAAAAACACAGCTTGGAGAGCATAGGGCACTTCCACTCATGGGCGTATAAATTGGGAAAACTAAAAATCAGCAAGACACATGCACCCCAAATTTTAGGGCTGCTCTGTTGACAAGAACCCCCACTTCATTACACCTTAAATATCCTAGGAAAGAGAAAAATGGATAAAGAAGTTGTGGTCCTCATGTACAATGGAATATCACTCAGCCATGAAATCCACGTCATAAGGCTAGTAGCAGCACGATGAGTGGATTTAGGTACGACGATTCTAAGTGAAATAAGTCACACAGAAAAAGACACTTATCCTAAGATATCACTTATAGAGGGAATGTAAAAACCGCTACACTTGAACTGAATTGCAAAACAGAACAGAGTCACACGTTTAAGAAACACACTATGGCTGCTGAACGGGAAAGGTGAGGTGGGGTGATGCATAAAACAAGGGTTTCAAATTAGCTCCGATACCGTTCCATAAAGCCAATATGTAATAGACAAGACCTATTCCTTGCTCAGTGAACTGGACTCAACACCCCCTATTCACCGCACAAGAATATATCTGACTAGTAAGAATCTTCAAACCTATGTATTGATATCTCTCTGTAAGTGAGTCAAGAGGGTGTAAAGCGGCATAAACACAGCTGTGAAAAGCAGCTAAACCCCATTATAAAAATAAATTACTTTTCAAAACCAGTGAAACAAAGACAGTGAAAGAGAGAGAAATTCTTACAAAATTCGTTCAGGGGCTGTGATGCAACCTGGATTGACCATATCTAGACCCACAGCTGATTGAGACATAAGGGTGGACACTCTTGGGGTTGAGAGGTTTGGTGAGGTTGGGTGAGCCAGCACAGACCCTTTCAAGTAATACTGCATGGTACCCATCCCATGGGTCCCAAATCTCCAGGTTCAAGGGCGTCTTCCTACAACGAAAACAGGCATGAGAAACCCAGAAGATGGTACACCGTGTGATCGGGAAAGGTTTCTAAAACGCACCTCATTTCTCATCTCCTTTGCTCGGGTTCGCCATTCCAGCCGATTTACTAGCCATCTCCCTCCTTGGAGAATCAGCACCTTTAACCTCCTTTTCCGTACAGGTTGCAATTTGTCCTGAGGATGAACGGGAAGAGGGGGAAACAATGAGAGACAACTCTAGGTGTTGGGACAGGCACAGGTCACTCTATTTTCCCATCAGGAAGAAGAATTAAGCACAAGCTCAGCCTGCCCCCCAGAACCAGAAGAGGGCCTGAAGCAATCCTGCGCTTTTGCGGCCAGCTCCCAAAAAAGCGAGTTGAAAAATGGAGCTCAGGGGCACTGCAATTCACAAACCTGCAGAGTTTTAAATGATACCTCTCATCCACAAATATATTAAGGGAAGGCAACGAAGAGGCTTTGAAAGCAAGGCAGAATTGCAGGAAACAGATTTCAGGAGGTAGATTCGAATCGCCTTGAAAGCACATGAAAAGCGGCAAAACGTGGACAATGATGCCCTTTGGCCAAAAAGGGCATATGCGTTTTTTCCTGAATATATTCAGGAAAAAACGCATACGCCCTTTTTGGCCAACCAAGGAACCTGGAAATGCAAATCATCGCTCCAAAAAAGTCTCGCTTCCCAGCGGGCAAAAGGGCCATGCGGAAAAAAGTGTCCAAACCAGAAATGCAGGACCGGCCATGGAGAAATGGGAGCCTTGCTACGCTGATGGGTGGGATGTAAATTGCCAACAGCCACTCTGGAGAAGTGTACGGTGTGTTCTGAAACATCTAAAAAACACAGCTTGGAGAGCATAGGGCACTTCCACTCATGGGCGTATAAATTGGGAAAACTAAAAATCAGCAAGACACATGCACCCCAAATTTTAGGGCTGCTCTGTTGACAAGAACCCCCACTTCATTACACCTTAAATATCCTAGGAAAGAGAAAAATGGATAAAGAAGTTGTGGTCCTCATGTACAATGGAATATCACTCAGCCATGAAATCCACGTCATAAGGCTAGTAGCAGCACGATGAGTGGATTTAGGTACGACGATTCTAAGTGAAATAAGTCACACAGAAAAAGACACTTATCCTAAGATATCACTTATAGAGGGAATGTAAAAACCGCTACACTTGAACTGAATTGCAAAACAGAACAGAGTCACACGTTTAAGAAACACACTATGGCTGCTGAACGGGAAAGGTGAGGTGGGGTGATGCATAAAACAAGGGTTTCAAATTAGCTCAGATACCGTTCCATAAAGCCAATATGTAATAGACAAGACCTATTCCTTGCTCAGTGAACTGGACTCAACACCCCCTATTCACCGCACAAGAATATATCTGACTAGTAAGAATCTTCAAACCTATGTATTGATATCTCTCTGTAAGTGAGTCAAGGGGGTGTAAAGAGGCCTAAACACAGCCGTGAAAAGCAGCTAAACCCCATTATAAAAATAAATTACTTTTAAAAACCCGTGAAACAAAGACAGTGAAAGAGAGGGAAATTCTTACAAAATTCGTTCAGGGGCTGTGATGCAACCTGGATTGACCATATCTAGACCCACAGCTGATTGAGACATAAGGGTGGACACTCTTGGGGCTGAGAGGTTTGGTGAGGTTGGGTGAGCCAGCACAGACCCTTTCAAGTAATACTGCATGGTACCCATCCCATGGGTCCCAAATCTCCAGGTTCAAGGGCGTCTTCCTACAACGAAAACAGGCATGAGAAACCCAGAAGATGGTACACCGTGTGATCGGGAAAGGTTTCTAAAACGCACCTCATTTCTCATCTCCTTTGCTCGGGTTCGCCATTCCAGCCGATTTACTAGCCATCTCCCTCCTTGGAGAATCAGCACCTTTAACCTCCTGTTCCGTACAGGTTGCAATTTGTCCTGAGGATGAACGGGAAGAGGGGGAAACAATGAGAGACTAGCTCTAGGTGTTGGGACAGGCACGGGTCCCTCTATTTTCCCATCAGGAAGAAGAATTAAGCACAAGCTCAGCCTGCCCCCCAGAACCAGAAGAGGGCCTGATGCAATCCTGCGCTTTTGTGGCCAGCTCCCAAAAAAGCGAGTTGAAAAATGGAGCTCAGGGGCCCTGCAATTCACAAAACTGCAGAGTTTTAATGATACTTCTCGTCCACAAATATATTAAGGGAAGGCAACGAAGAGGCTTTGAAAGCAAGGCAGAATTGCAGGAAACAGATTTCAGGAGGTAGATTCGAATCGCCTTGAAAGCACATGAAAAGCGGCAAAACGTGGACAATGATGCCCTTGGCCAAAAAGGGCGCGTGCGTTTTTTCCTGAATATATTCAGGAAAAAACGCATGCGCCCTTTTTGGCCAACCAAGCAACCTGGAAAGGCAAATCATCGCTCCAAAGAAGTCTCGCTTCCCAGCGGGCAAAAAGGCCATGCGGAAAAAAGTGTCCAAACCAGAAATGCAGGACCGGCCATGGAGAAATGGGAGCCTTGTTACGCTGATGGGTGGGATGTAAATTGCCAACAGCCACTCTGGAGAAGTGTACGGTGTGTTCTGAAACATCTAAAAAACACAGCTTGGAGAGCATAGGGCACTTCCACTCATGGGCGTATAAATTGGGAAAACTAAAAATCAGCAAGACACAGGCACCCCAAAGTTTAGAGCTACTCTGTTGACAAGAACCCCCACTTCATTACACCTTAAATATCCTAGGAAAGAGAAAAATGGATAAAGAAGTTGTGGTCCTCATGTACAATGGAATATCACTCAGCCCTGAAATCAACGTCATAAGGCTAGTAGCAGCACGATGAGTGGATTTAGGTACGACGATTCTAACTGAAATAAGTCACACAGAAAAAGACACTTATCCTAAGATATCACTTATAGAGGGAATGTAAAAACCGCTACACTTGAACTGAATTGCAAAACAGAACAGAGTCACACGTTTAGGAAACACACTATGGCTGCTGAACGGGAAAGGTGAGGTGGGGTGATGCATAAAACAAGGGTTTCAAATTAGCTCAGATACCGTGCCATAAACCCAATATGTAAGAGACAAGACCTATTCCTTTTTCAGTGAACTGCACTCAACACCCCCTATTCACCGCACAAGAACATATCTGACTAGTAAGAATCTTCAAACCTATGTATTGATATCTCTCTGTAAGTGAGTCAAGGGGGTGTAAAGCGGCATAAACACAGCCGTGAAAAGCAGCTAAACCCCATTATAAAAATAAATTACTTTTAAAAACCAGTGAAACAAAGACAGTGAAAGAGAGAGAAATACTTACAAAATTCGTTCAGGGGCTGTGATGCAACCTGGATTGACCATATCTAGACCCACAGCTGATTGAGACATAAGGGTGGACACTCTTGGGGCTGAGAGGTTCGGTGAGGTTGGGTGAGCCAACGCAGACCCTTTCAAGTAATACTGCATGGTACCCATCCCATGGGTCCCAAATCTCCAGGTTCAAGGGCATCTTCCTACAACGAAAACATGCATGAGAAACCCAGAAGATGGTACACCGTGTGATCAGGAAAGGTTTCTAAAACGCACCTCATTTCTCATCTCCTTTGCGCGGGTTCGCCCTTCCAGCCGATTTACTAGCCATCTCCCTCCTTGGAGAATCAGCACCTTTAACCTCCTGTTCCGTACAGGTTGCAATTTGTCCTGAGGATGAACGGGAAGAGGGGGAAACAATGAGAGACTAGCTCTAGGTGTTGGGACAGGCACGGGTCCCTCTATTTTCCCATCAGGAAGAAGAATTAAGCACAAGCTCAGCCTGCCCCCCAGAACCAGAAGAGGGCCTGAAGCAATCCTGCGCTTTTGCGGCCAGCTCCCAAAAAAGCGAGTTGAAAAATGGAGCTCAGGGGCACTGCAATTCACAAACCTGCAGAGTTTTAAATCATACCTCTCATCCACAAATATATTAAGGGAAGGCAACGAAGAGGCTTTGAAAGCAAGGCAGAATTGCAGGAAACAGATTTCAGGAGGTAGATTCGAATCGCCTTGAAAGCACATGAAAAGCGGCAAAACGTGGACAATGATGCCCTTGGCCAAAAAGGGCATATGCGTTTTTTCCTGAATATATTCAGGAAAAAACGCATACGCCCTTTTTGGCCAACCAAGGAACCTGGAAATGCAAATCATCGCTCCAAAAAAGTCTCGCTTCCCAGCGGGCAAAAGGGCCATGCGGAAAAAGGTGTCCAAACCAGAAATGCAGGACCGGCCATGGAGAAATGGGAGCCTTGCTACGCTGATGGGTGGGATGTAAATTGCCAACAGCCACTCTGGAGAAGTGTACGGTGTGTTCTGAAACATCTAAAAAACACAGCTTGGAGAGCATAGGGCACTTCCACTCATGGGCGTATAAATTGGGAAAACTAAAAATCAGCAAGACACAGGCACCCCAAAGTTTAGGGCTGCTCTGTTGACAAGAACCCCCACTTCATTACACCTTAAATATCCTAGGAAAGAGAAAAATGGATAAAGAAGTTGTGGTCCTCATGTACAATGGAATATCACTCAGCCATGAAATCAACGTCATAAGGCTAGTAGCAGCACGATGAGTGGATTTAGGTACGACGATTCTAAGTGAAATAAGTCACACAGAAAAAGACAGTTATCATAAGATATCACTTATAGAGGGAATGTAAAAACCGCTACACTTGAACTGAATTGCAAAACAGAACAGAGTCACACGTTTAAGAAACACACTATGGCTGCTGAACGGGAAAGGTGAGGTGGGGTGATGCATAAAACAAGGGTTTCAAATTAGCTCAGATACCGTTCAATAAAGCCAATATGTAATAGACAAGACCTATTCCTTGCTCAGTGAACTGGACTCAACACCCCCTATTCACCGCACAAGAATATATCTGACTAGTAAGAATCTTCAAACCTATGTATTGATATCTCTCTGTAAGTGAGTCAAGGGGGTGTAAAGAGGCATAAACACAGCCGTGAAAAGCAGCTAAACCCCATTATAAAAATAAATTACTTTTAAAAACCCGTGAAACAAAGACAGTGAAATAGAGAGAAATTCTTACAAAATTCGTTCAGGGGCTGTGATGCAACCTGGATTGACCATATCTAGACCCACAGCTGATTGAGACATAAGGGTGGACACTCTTGGGGCTGAGAGGTTTGGTGAGGTTGGGTGAGCCAGCACAGACCCTTTCAAGTAATACTGCATGGTACCCATCCCATGGGTCCCAAATCTCCAGGTTCAAGGGCGTCTTCCTACAACGAAAACAGGCATGAGAAACCCAGAAGATGGTACACCGTGTGATCGGGAAAGGTTTCTAAAACGCACCTCATTTCTCATCTCCTTTGCTCGGGTTCGCCATTCCAGCCGATTTACTAGCCATCTCCCTCCTTGGAGAATCAGCACCTTTAACCTCCTGTTCCGTACAGGTTGCAATTTGTCCTGAGGATGAACGGGAAGAGGGGGAAACAATGAGAGACTAGCTCTAGGTGTTGGGACAGGCACGGGTCCCTCTATTTTCCCATCAGGAAGAAGAATTAAGCACAAGCTCAGCCTGCCCCCCAGAACCAGAAGAGGCCCTGATGCAATCCTGCGCTTTTGTGGCCAGCTCCCAAAAAAGCGAGTTGAAAAATGGAGCTCAGGGGCCCTGCAATTCACAAAACTGCAGAGTTTTAATGATACCTCTCGTCCACAAATATATTAAGGGAAGGCAACGAAGAGGCTTTGAAAGCAAGGCAGAATTGCAGGAAACAGATTTCAGGAGGTAGATTCGAATCGCCTTGAAAGCACATGAAAAGCGGCAAAACGTGGACAATGATGCCCTTGGCCAAAAAGGGCGCGTGCGTTTTTTCCTGAATATATTCAGGAAAAACGCATGCGCCCTTTTTGGCCAACCAAGCAACCTGGAAAGGCAAATCATCGCTCCAAAGAAGTCTCGCTTCCCAGCGGGCAAAAAGGCCATGCGGAAAAAAGTGTCCAAACCAGAAATGCAGGACCGGCCATGGAGAAATGGGAGCCTTGTTACGCTGATGGGTGGGATGTAAATTGCCAACAGCCACTCTGGAGAAGTGTACGGTGTGTTCTGAAACATCTAAAAAACACAGCTTGGAGAGCATAGGGCACTTCCACTCATGGGCGTATAAATTGGGAAAACTAAAAATCAGCAAGACACAGGCACCCCAAAGTTTAGAGCTACTCTGTTGACAAGAACCCCCACTTCATTACACCTTAAATATCCTAGGAAAGAGAAAAATGGATAAAGAAGTTGTGGTCCTCATGTACAATGGAATATCACTCAGCCCTGAAATCAACGTCATAAGGCTAGTAGCAGCACGATGAGTGGATTTAGGTACGACGATTCTAACTGAAATAAGTCACACAGAAAAAGACACTTATCCTAAGATATCACTTATAGAGGGAATGTAAAAACCGCTACACTTGAACTGAATTGCAAAACAGAACAGAGTCACACGTTTAGGAAACACACTATGGCTGCTGAACGGGAAAGGTGAGGTGGGGTGATGCATAAAACAAGGGTTTCAAATTAGCTCAGATACCGTGCCATAAACCCAATATGTAAGAGACAAGACCTATTCCTTTTTCAGTGAACTGCACTCAACACCCCCTATTCACCGCACAAGAACATATCTGACTAGTAAGAATCTTCAAACCTATGTATTGATATCTCTCTGTAAGTGAGTCAAGGGGGTGTAAAGCGGCATAAACACAGCCGTGAAAAGCAGCTAAACCCCATTATAAAAATAAATTACTGTTAAAAACCAGTGAAACAAAGACAGTGAAAGAGAGAGAAATACTTACAAAATTCGTTCAGGGGCTGTGATGCAACCTGGATTGACCATATCTAGACCCACAGCTGATTGAGACATAAGGGTGGACACTCTTGGGGCTGAGAGGTTCGGTGAGGTTGGGTGAGCCAACGCAGACCCTTTCAAGTAATACTGCATGGTACCCATCCCATGGGTCCCAAATCTCCAGGTTCAAGGGCATCTTCCTACAACGAAAACATGCATGAGAAACCCAGAAGATGGTACACCGTGTGATCAGGAAAGGTTTCTAAAACGCACCTCATTTCTCATCTCCTTTGCGCGGGTTCGCCCTTCCAGCCGATTTACTAGCCATCTCCCTCCTTGGAGAATCAGCACCTTTAACCTCCTGTTCCGTACAGGTTGCAATTTGTCCTGAGGATGAACGGGAAGAGGGGGAAACAATGAGAGACTAGCTCTAGGTGTTGGGACAGGCACGGGTCCCTCTATTTTCCCATCAGGAAGAAGAATTAAGCACAAGCTCAGCCTGCCCCCCAGAACCAGAAGAGGGCCTGAAGCAATCCTGCGCTTTTGCGGCCAGCTCCCAAAAAAGCGAGTTGAAAAATGGAGCTCAGGGGCACTGCAATTCACAAACCTGCAGAGTTTTAAATCATACCTCTCATCCACAAATATATTAAGGGAAGGCAACGAAGAGGCTTTGAAAGCAAGGCAGAATTGCAGGAAACAGATTTCAGGAGGTAGATTCGAATCGCCTTGAAAGCACATGAAAAGCGGCAAAACGTGGACAATGATGCCCTTGGCCAAAAAGGGCATATGCGTTTTTTCCTGAATATATTCAGGAAAAAACGCATACGCCCTTTTTGGCCAACCAAGGAACCTGGAAATGCAAATCATCGCTCCAAAAAAGTCTCGCTTCCCAGCGGGCAAAAGGGCCATGCGGAAAAAAGTGTCCAAACCAGAAATGCAGTACCGGCCATGGAGAAATGGGAGCCTTGCTACGCTGATGGGTGGGATGTAAATTGCCAACAGCCACTCTGGAGAAGTGTACGGTGTGTTCTGAAACATCTAAAAAACACAGCTTGGAGAGCATAGGGCACTTCCACTCATGGGCGTATAAATTGGGAAAACTAAAAATCAGCAAGACACATGCACCCCAAAGTTTAGGGCTGCTCTGTTGACAAGAACCCCCACTTCATTACACCTTAAATATCCTAGGAACGAGAAAAATGGATAAAGAAGTTGTGGTCCTCATGTACAATGGAATATCACTCAGCCATGAAATCAACGTCATAAGGCTAGTAGCAGCACGATGAGTGGATTTAGGTACGACGATTCTAAGTGAAATAAGTCACACAGAAAAAGACACTTATCCTAAGATATCACTTATAGAGGGAATGTAAAAACCGCTACACTTGAACTGAATTGCAAAACAGAACAGAGTCACACGTTTAAGAAACACACTATGGCTGCTGAACGGGAAAGGTGAGGTGGGGTGATGCATAAAACAAGGGTTTCAAATTAGCTCAGATACCGTTCAAAAAAGCCAATATGTAATAGACAAGACCTATTCCTTGCTCAGTGAACTGGACTCAACACCCCCTATTCACCGCACAAGAATATATCTGACTAGTAAGAATCTTCAAACCTATGTATTGATATCTCTCTGTAAGTGAGTCAAGGGGGAGTAAAGAGGCATAAACACAGCCGTGAAAAGCAGCTAAACCCCATTATAAAAATAAATTACTTTTAAAAACCCGTGAAACAAAGACAGTGAAATAGAGAGAAATTCTTACAAAATTCGTTCAGGGGCTGTGATGCAACCTGGATTGACCATATCTAGACCCACAGCTGATTGAGACATAAGGGTGGACACTCTTGGGGCTGAGAGGTTTGGTGAGGTTGGGTGAGCCAGCACAGACCCTTTCAAGTAATACTGCATGGTACCCATCCCATGGGTCCCAAATCTCCAGGTTCAAGGGCGTCTTCCTACAACGAAAACAGGCATGAGAAACCCAGAAGATGGTACACCGTGTGATCGGGAAAGGTTTCTAAAACGCACCTCATTTCTCATCTCCTTTGCTCGGGTTCGCCATTCCAGCCGATTTACTAGCCATCTCCCTCCTTGGAGAATCAGCACCTTTAACCTCCTGTTCCGTACAGGTTGCAATTTGTCCTGAGGATGAACGGGAAGAGGGGGAACCAATGAGAGACTAGCTCTAGGTGTTGGGACAGGCACAGGTCACTCTATTTTCCCATCAGGAAGAAGAATTAAGCACAAGCTCAGCCTGCCCCCCAGAACCAGAAGAGGGCCTGATGCAATCCTGCGCTTTTGTGGCCAGCTCCCAAAAAAGCGAGTTGAAAAATGGAGCTCAGGGGCCCTGCAATTCACAAAACTGCAGAGTTTTAATGATACCTCTCGTCCACAAATATATTAAGGGAAGGCAACGAAGAGGCTTTGAAAGCAAGGCAGAATTGCAGGAAACAGATTTCAGGAGGTAGATTCGAATCGCCTTGAAAGCACATGAAAAGCGGCAAAACGTGGACAATGATGCCCTTGGCCAAAAAGGGCGTATGCGTTTTTTCCTGAATATATTCAGGAAAAAACGCATGCGCCCTTTTTGGCCAACCAAGCAACCTGGAAAGGCAAATCATCGCTCCAAAGAAGTCTCGCTTCCCAGCGGGCAAAAAGGCCATGCGGAAAAAAGTGTCCAAACCAGAAATGCAGGACCGGCCATGGAGAAATGGGAGCCTTGTTACGCTGATGGGTGGGATGTAAATTGCCAACAGCCACTCTGGAGAAGTGTACGGTGTGTTCTGAATCATCTAAAAAACACAGCTTGGAGAGCATAGGGCACTTCCACTCATGGGCGTATAAATTGGGAAAACTAAAAATCAGCAAGACACAGGCACCCCAAAGTTTAGAGCTACTCTGTTGACAAGAACCCCCACTTCATTACACCTTAAATATCCTAGGAAAGAGAAAAATGGATAAAGAAGTTGTGGTCCTCATGTACAATGGAATATCACTCAGCCCTGAAATCAACGTCATAAGGCTAGTAGCAGCACGATGAGTGGATTTAGGTACGACGATTCTAACTGAAATAAGTCACACAGAAAAAGACACTTATCCTAAGATATCACTTATAGAGGGAATGTAAAAACCGCTACACTTGAACTGAATTGCAAAACAGAACAGAGTCACACGTTTAGGAAACACACTATGGCTGCTGAACGGGAAAGGTGAGGTGGGGTGATGCATAAAACAAGGGTTTCAAATTAGCTCAGATACCGTTCCATAAAGCCAATATGTAATAGACAAGACCTATTCCTTGCTCAGTGAACTGGACTCAACACCCCCTATTCACCGCACAAGAATATATCTGACTAGTAAGAATCTTCAAACCTATGTATTGATATCTCTCTGTAAGTGAGTCAAGGGGGTGTAAAGCGGCATAAACACAGCCGTGAAAAGCAGCTAAACCCCATTATAAAAATAAATTACTTTTAAAAACCAGTGAAAGAAAGACAGTGAAAGAGAGAGAAATTCTTACAAAATTCGTTCAGGGGCTGTGATGCAACCTGGATTGACCGTATCTAGACCCACAGCTGATTGAGACATAAGGGTGGAAACTCTTGGGGCTGAGAGGTTCGGTGAGGTTGGGTGAGCCAATGCAGACCCTTTCAAGTAATACTGCATGGTACCCATCCCATGGGTCCCAAATCTCCAGGTTCAAAGGCATCTTCCTACATCGAAAACAGGCATGAGAAACCCAGAAGATGGTACACCGTGTGATCGGGAAAGGTTTCTGAAACGCACCTCATTTCTCATCTCCTTTGCTCGGTTTCGCCATTCCAGCCGATTTACTAGCCATCTCCCTCTTTGGAGAATCAGCACCTTTAACCTCCTGTTCCGTACAGGTTGCAATTTGTCCTGAGGATGAAGGGGAAGAGGGGGAAACCAATGAGAGACTAGCTCTAGGTTTTGGGACAGGCACGGGTCCCTCTATTTTCCCATCAGGAAGAAGAATTAAGCACAAGCTCAGCCTGCCCCCCAGAACCAGAAGAGGGCCTGAAGCAATCCTGCGCTTTTGCGGCCAGCTCCCAAAAAGCGAGTTGAAAAATGGAGCTCAGGGGCCCTGCAATTCACAAACCTGCAGAGTTTTAAATGATACCTCTCGTCCTAAATATATTAAGGGAAGGCAACGAAGAGGCTTTGAAACCAAGGCAGAATTGCAGGAAACAGATTTCAGGAGGTAGATTCGAATCGCCTTGAAAGCACATGAAAAGCGGCAAAACGTGGACAATGATGCCCTTGGCCAAAAAGGGCGTATGTGTTTTTTCCTGAATATATTCAGGAAAAAACGCATACGCCCTTTTTGGCCAACCAAGCAACCTGGAAAGGCAAATCAGCGCTCCAAAGAAGTCTCGCTTCCCAGCGGGCAAAAGGGCCATGCGGAAAAAAAGTGTCCAAACCAGAAATGCAGGACCGGCCATGGAGAAATGGGAGCCTTGCTACGCTGATGGGTGGGATGTAAATTGCCAACAGCCACTCTGGAGAAGTGTACGGTGTGTTCTGAAACATCTAAAAAACACAGCTTGGAGAGCATAGGGCACTTCCACTCATGGGCGTATAAATTGGGAAAACTAAAAATCAGCAAGACACATGCACCCCAAAGTTGAGGGCTGCTCTGTTGACAAGAACCCCCACTTCATTACACCTTAAATATCCTAGGAAAGAGAAAAATGGATAAAGAAGTTGTGGTCCTCATGTACAATGGAATATCACTCAGCCATGAAATCCACGTCATAAGGCTAGTAGCAGCACGATGAGTGGATTTAGGTACGACGATTCTAAGTGAAATAAGTCACACAGAAAAAGACACTTATCCTAAGATATCACTTATAGAGGGAATGTAAAAACCGCTACACTTGAACTGAATTGCAAAACAGAACAGAGTCACACGTTTAGGAAACACACTATGGCTGCTGAACGGGAAAGGTGAGGTGGGGTGATGCATAAAACAAGGGTTTCAAATTAGCTCAGATACCATTCCATAAACCCAATATGTAATAGATAAGACCTATTCCTTGCTCAGTGAACTGGACTCAACACCCCCTATTCACCGCACAAGAATATATCTGACTAGTAAGAATCTTCAAACCTATGTATTGATATCTCTCTGTAAGTGAGTCAAGGGGGTGTAAAGAGGCATAAACACAGCCGTGAAAAGCAGCTAAACCCCATTATAAAAATAAATTACTTTTAAAAACCCGTGAAACAAAGACAGTGAAAGAGAGAGAAATTCTTACAAAATTCGTTCAGGGGCTGTGATGCAACCTGGATTGACCATATCTAGACCCACAGCTGATTGAGACATAAGGGTGGACACTCTTGGGGCTGAGAGGTTCGGTGAGGTTGGGTGAGCCAGCACAGACCCTTTCAAGTAATACTGCATGGTACCCATCCCATGGGTCCCAAATCTCCAGGTTCAAGGGCGTCTTCCTACAACGAAAACAGGCATGAGAAACCCAGAAGATGGTACACCGTGTGATCGGGAAAGGTTTCTAAAACGCACCTCATTTCTCATCTCCTTTGCTCGGGTTCGCCATTCCAGCCGATTTACTAGCCATCTCCCTCCTTGGAGAATCAGCACCTTTAACCTCCTGTTCCGTACAGGTTGCAATTTGTCCTGAGAATGAAGGGGAAGAGGGGGAACCAATGAGAGACTAGCTCTAGGTGTTGGGACAGGCACTGGTCACTCTATTTTCCCATCAGGAAGAAGAATTAAGCACAACCTCAGCCTGCCCCCCAGAACCAGAAGAGGGCCTGATGCAATCCTGCGCTTTTGCGGCCAGCTGCCAAAAAAGCGAGTTGAAAAATGGAGCTCAGGGGCCCTGCAATTCACAAACCTGCAGAGTTTTAAATGACAACTCTCATCCACAAATATATTAAGGGAAGGCAACGAGGAGGCTTTGAAAGCAAGGCAGAATTGCAGGAAACAGATTTCAGGAGGTAGATTCGAATCGCCTTGAAAGCACATAAAAAGCGGCAAAACGTGGACAATGATGCCCTTGGCCAAAAAGGGCGTATGCGTTTTTTCCTGAATATAATCAGGAAAAAACGCACACGCCCTTTTTGGCCAACCAAGCAACCTGGAAAGGCAAATCAGCGCTCCAAAGAAGTCTCGCTTCCCAGCGGGCAAAAGGGCCATGCGGAAAAAAGTGTCCAAACCAGAAATGCAGGACCGGCCATGGAGAAATGGGAGCCTTGCTACGCTGATGGGTGGGATGCAAATTGCCAACAGCCACTCTGGAGAAGTGTACGGTGTGTTCTGAAACATCTAAAAAACACAGCTTGGAGAGCATAGGGCACTTCCACTCATGGGCGTATAAATTGGGAAAACTAAAAATCAGCAAGACACAGGCACCCCAAAGTTTAGGGCTGCTCTGTTGACAAGAACCCCCACTTCATTACACCTTAAATATCCTAGGAAAGAGAAAAATGGATAAAGAAGTTTTGGTCCTCATGTACAATGGAATATCACTCAGCCATGAAATCAACGTCATAAGGCTAGTAGCAGCACGATGAGTGGATTTAGGTACGACGATTCTAAGTGAAATAAGTCACACAGAAAAAGACACTTATCATAAGATATCACTTAGAGAGGGAATGTAAAAACCGCTACACTTGAACTGAATTACAAAACAGAACAGAGTCACACGTTTAGAAAACACACTATGGCTGCTGAACGGGAAAGGTGAGGTGGGGTGATGCATAAAACAAGGGTTTCAAATTAGCTCAGATACCGTTCCATAAACCCAATATGTAATAGACAAGACCTATTCCTTGCTCAGTGAACTGGACTCAACACCCCCTATTCACCGCACAAGAATATATCTGACTAGTAAGAATCTTCAAACCTATGTATTGATATCTCTCTGTAAGTGAGTCAAGGGGGTGTAAAGCGGCATAAACACAGCCGTGAAAAGCAGCTAAACCCCATTATAAAAATAAATTACTTTTCAAAACCCGTGAAACAAAGACAGTGAAAGAGAGAGAAATTCTTCCAAAATTCGTTCAGGGGCTGTGATGCAACCTGGATTGACCATATCTAGACCCACAGCTGATTGAGACATAAGGGTGGACACTCTTGGGGCTGAGAGGTTCGGTGAGGTTGGGTGAGCCAACGCAGACCCTTTCAAGTAATACTGCATGGTACCCATCCCATGGGTCCCAAATCTCCAGGTTCAAGGGCATCTTCCTACATCGAAAACAGGCATGAGAAACCCAGAAGATGGTACACCGTGTGATCGGGAAAGGTTTCTGAAACGCACCTCATTTCTCATCTCCTTTGTTCGGGTTCGCCATTCCAGCCGATTTACTAGCCATCTCCCTCCTTGGAGAATCAGCACCTTTAACCTCCTGTTCCGTACAGGTTGCAATTTGTCCTGAGGATGAACGGGAACAGGGGGAACCAATGAGAGACTAGCTCTAGGTGTTGGGACAGGCACGGGTCACTCTATTTTCCCATCAGGAAGAAGAATTAAGCACAAGCTCAGCCTGCCCCCCAGAACCAGAAGAGGGCCTGAAGCAATCCTGCGCTTTTGCGGCCAGCTCCCAAAAAAGCGAGTTGAAAAATGGAGCTCAGGGGCCCTGCAATTCACAAACCTGCAGAGTTTTAAATGATACCTCTCGTCCACAAATATATTAAGGGAAGGCAACGAAGAGGCTTTGAAAGCAAGGCAGAATTGCAGGAAACAGATTTCAGGAGGTAGATTCGAATCGCCTTGAAAGCACATGAAAAGCGGCAAAACGTGGACAATTATGCCCTTGGCCAAAAAGGGCGTATGCGTTTTTTCCTGAATATATTCAGGAAAAAACGCATACGCCCTTTTTGGCCAACCAAGCAACCTGGAAAGGCAAATCAGCACTCCAAAGAAGTCTCGCTTCCCAGCGGGCAAAAGGGCCATGCGGAAAAAAGTGTCCAAACCAGAAACGCAGCACCGGCCATGGAGAAATGGGAGCCTTGCTACGCTAGATGGGTGGGATGTAAATTGCCAACAGCCACTCTGGAGAAGTGTACGGTGTGTTCTGAAACATCTAAAAAACACAGCTTGGAGAGCATAGGGCACTTCCACTCATGGGCGTATAAATTGGGAAAACTAAAAATCAGCAAGACACAGGCACCCCAAAGTTTAGGCCTGCTCTGTTGACAAGAACCCCCACTTCATTACACGTTAAATATCCAAGGAAAGAGAAAAGTGGATAAAGAAGTTGTGGTCCTCATGTACAATGGTATATCACTCAGGCGTGAAATCAAAGTCATAAGGCTAGTAGCAGCACGATGAGTGGATTTAGGTACGACGATTCTAAGTGAAATAAGTCACACAGAAAAAGACACTTATCCTAAGATATCACTTATAGAGGGAATGTAAAAACCGCTACACTTGAACTGAATTGCAAAACAGAACAGAGTCACACGTTTAGGAATCACACTATGGCTGCTGAACGGGAAAGGTGAGGTGGGGTGATGCATAAAACAAGGGTTTCAAATTAGCTCAGATACCGTTCCATAAACCCAATATGTAAGAGAGAAGACCTATTCCTTTTTCAGTGAACTGGACTCAACACCCCCTATTCACCGCACAAGAATATATCTGACTAGTAAGAATCTTCAAACCTATGTATTGATATCTCTCTGTAAGTGAGTCAAGGGGGTGTAAAGCGGCATAAACACAGCCGTGAAAAGCAGCTAAACCCCATTATAAAAATAAATTACTTTTCAAAACCCGTGAAACAAAGACAGTGAAAGAGAGAGAAATTCTTACAAAATTCGTTCAGGGGCTGTGATGCAACCTGGATTGACCATATCTAGACCCACAGCTGATTGAGACATAAGGTTGGACACTCTTGGGGCTGAGAGGTTCGGTGAGGTTGGGTGAGCCAACGCAGACCCTTTCAAGTAATACTGCATGGTACCCATCCCATGGGTCCCAAATCTCCAGGTTCAAGGCCATCTTCCTACATCGAAAACAGGCATGAGAAACCCAGAAGATGGTACACCGTGTGATCGGGAAAGGTTTCTAAAACGCACCTCATTTCTCATTTCCTTTGCTCGGGTTCGCCATTCCAGCTCATTTACTAGCCATCTCCCTCCTTGGAGAATGAGCACCTTTAACCTCCTGTTCCGTACAGGTTGCAATTTGTCCTGAGGATGAAGGGGAAGAGGGGGAACCAATCAGAGACTAGCTCTAGGTGTTGGGACAGGCACGGGTCACTCTATTTTCCCATCAGGAAGAAGAATTAAGCACAAGCTCAGCCTGCCCCCCAGAACCAGAAGAGGGCCTGAAGCAATCCTGTGCTTTTGCGGCCAGCTCCCAAAAAAGCGAGTTGAAAAATGGAGCTCAGGGGCACTGCAATTCACAAACCTGCAGAGTTTTAAATGATACCTCTCGTCCACAAATATATTAAGGGAAGGCAACGAAGAGGCTTTGAAAGCAAGGCAGAATTGCAGGAAACAGATTTCAGGAGGTAGATTCGAATCGCCTTGAAAGCACATGAAAAGCGGCAAAACGTGGACAATGATGCCCTTTTTGTCCAACCAAGCAACCTGGAAAGGCAAATCAGCGCTCCAAAGAAGTCTCGCTTCCCAGCGGGCAAAAGGGCCATGCGGAAAAAAGTGTCCAAACCAGAACTGCACGACCGGCCATGGAGAAATGGGAGCCTTGCTTCGCTAATGGGCGGGATGTAAATTGCCAACAGCCACTCTGGAGAAGTGTACGGTGTGTTCTGAAACATCTAAAAAACACAGCTTGGAGAGCATAGGGCACTTCCACTCATGGGCGTATAAATTGGGAAAACTAAAAATCAGCAAGACACAGGCACCCCAAAATTTAGGGCTGCTCTGTTGACAAGAACCCCCACTTCATTACACCTTAAATATCCTAGGAAAGAGAAAAATGGATAAAGAAGTTGTGGTCCTCATGTACAATGGAATATCACTCAGCCATGAAATCAACGTCATAAGGCTAGTAGCAGCACGATGAGTGGATTTAGGTACGACGATTCTAAGTGAAATAAGTCACACAGAAAAAGACACTTATCCTAAGATATCACTTATAGAGGGAATGTAAAAACCGCTACACTTGAACTGAATTGCAAAACAGAACAGAGTCACACGTTTAGAAAACACACTATGGCTGCTGAACGGGAAAGGTGAGGTGGGGTGATGCATAAAACAAGGGTTTCAAATTAGCTCAGATACCGTTCCATAAACCCAATATGTAAGAGATAAGACCTATTCCTTGCTCAGTGAACAGGACTCAACACCCCCTATTCACCGCACAAGAATATATCTGACTAGTAAGAATCTTCAACCCTATGTATTGATATCTCTCTGTAAGTGAGTCAAGGGGGTGTAAAGCGGCATAAACACAGCCGTGAAAAGCAGCTAAACCCCATTATAAAAATAAATTACTTTTAAAAACCAGTGAAACAAAGACAGTGAAAGAGAGAGAAATTCTTACAAAATTCGTTCAGGGGCTGTGATGCAACCTGGATTGACCATATCTAGACCCACAGCTGATTGAGACATAAGGGTGGACACTCTTGGGGCTGAGAGGTTCGGTGAGGTTGGGTGAGCCAACGCAGACCCTTTCAAGTAATACTGCATGGTACCCATCCCATGGGTCCCAAATCTCCAGGTTCAAGGGCATCTTCCTACATCGAAAACATGAATGAGAAACCCAGAAGATGGTACACCGTGTGATCGGGAAAGGTTTCTGAAACGCACCTCATTTCTCATCTCCTCTGCTCGGGTTCGCCATTCCAGCCGATTTACTAGCCATCTCCCTCCTTGGAGAATCAGCACCTTTAACCTCCTGTTCCCTACAGGTTGCAATTTGTCCTGAGGATGAAGGGGAAGAGGGGGAACCAATGAGAGACTAGCTCTAGGTGTTGGGACAGGCAAGGGTCACTCTATTTTCCCATCAGGAAGAAGAATTAAGCACAAGCTCAGCCTGCCCCCCAGAACCAGAAGAGGGCCTGAAGCAATCCTGCGCTTTTGCGGCCAGATCCCAAAAAAGCGAGTTGAAAAATGGAGCTCAGGGGCACTGCAATTCACAAACCATCAGAGTTTTAAATGATACCTCTCGTCCACAAATATATTAAGGGAAGGCAACGAAGAGGCTTTGAAAGCAAGGCAGAATTGCAGGAAACAGATTTCAGGAGGTAGATTCGAATCGCCTTGAAAGCACATGAAAAGCGGCAAAACGTAGACAATGATGCCCTTGGCCAAAAAGGGCGTATGCGTTTTTTCCTGAATATATTCAGGAAAAAACGCATACGCCCTTTTTGACCAACCAAGCAACCTGGAAAGGCAAATCAGCGCTCCAAAGAAGTCTCGCTTCCCAGCGGGCAAAAGGGCCATGCGGAAAAAAGTGTCCAAACCAGAAATGCAGGACCGGCCATGGAGAAATGGGAGCCTTGCTACGCTGATGGGCGGGATGTAAATTGCCAACAGCCACTCTGGAGAAGTGTACGGTGTGTCCTGAAACATCTAAAAAACACAGCTTGGAGAGCATAGGGCACTTCCACTCATGGGCGTATAAATTGGGAAAACTAAAAATCAGCAAGACACAGGCACCCCAAAGTTTAGGGCTGCTCTGTTGACAAGAACCCCCACTTCATTACACCTTAAATATCCTAGGAAAGAGAAAAATGGATAAAGAAGTTGTGGTCCTCATGTACAATGGAATATCACTCAGCCATGAAATCAACGTCATAAGGCTAGTAGCAGCACGATGAGTGGATTTAGGTACGACGATTCTAAGTGAAATAAGTCACACAGAAAAAGACACTTATCATAAGATATCACTTAGAGAGGGAATGTAAAAACCGCTACACTTGAACTGAATTACAAAACAGAACAGAGTCACCCGTTTAGAAAACACAATATGGCTGCTGAACGGGAAAGGTGAGGTGGGGTGATGCATAAAACAAGGGTTTCAAATTAGCTCAGATACCGTTCCATAAACCCAATATGTAATAGACAAGACCTATTCCTTGCTCAGTGAACTGGACTCAACACCCCCTATTCACCGCACAAGAATATATCTGACTAGTAAGAATCTTCAAACCTATGTATTGATATCTCTCTGTAAGTGAGTCAAGGGGGTGTAAAGCGGCATAAACACAGCCGTGAAAAGCAGCTAAACCCCATTATAAAAATAAATTACTTTTCAAAACCCGTGAAACAAAGACAGTGAAAGAGAGAGAAATTCTTCCAAAATTCGTTCAGGGGCTGTGATGCAACCTGGATTGACCATATCTAGACCCACAGCTGATTGAGACATAAGGTTGGACACTCTTGGGGCTGAGAGGTTCGGTGAGGTTGGGTGAGCCAACGCAGACCCTTTCAAGTAATACTGCATGGTACCCATCCCATGGGTCCCAAATCTCCAGGTTCAAGGGCATCTTCCTACATCGAAAACATGCATGAGAAACCCAGAAGATGGTACACCGTGTGATCGGGAAAGGTTTCTAAAACGCACCTCATTTCTCATCCCCTTTGCTCGGGTTCGCCATTCCAGCCGATTTACTAGCCATCTCCCTCTTTGGAGAATCAGCACCATTAACCTCCTATTCCGTACAGGTTGCAATTTGTCCTGAGGATGAACGGGAAGAGGGGTAACCAATGAGAGACTAGCTCTAGGTGTTGGGACAGGCACGTGTCACTCTATTTTCCCAACAGGAAGAAGAATTAAGCACAAGCTCAGCCTGCCCCCCAGAACCAGAAGAGGGCCTGAAGCAATCCTGCGCTTTTGCGGCCAGCTCCCAAAAAAGCGAGTTGAAAAATGGAGCTCAGGGGCCCTGCAATTCACAAACCTGCAGAGTTTTAAATGATACCTCTCGTCCACAAATATATTAAGGGAAGGCAACGAAGAGGCTTTGAAAGCAAGGCAGAATTGCAGGAAACAGATTTCAGGAGGTAGATTCGAATCGCCTTGAAAGCACATGAAAAGCGGCAAAACGTGGACAATTATGCCCTTGGCCAAAAAGGGCGTATGCGTTTTTTCCTGAATATATTCAGGAAAAAACGCATACGCCCTTTTTGGCCAACCAAGCAACCTGGAAAGGCAAATCAGCACTCCAAAGAAGTCTCGCTTCCCAGCGGGCAAAAGGGCCATGCGGAAAAAAGTGTCCAAACCAGAAACGCAGCACCGGCCATGGAGAAATGGGAGCCTTGCTACGCTAGATGGGTGGGATGTAAATTGCCAACAGCCACTCTGGAGAAGTGTACGGTGTGTTCTGAAACATCTAAAAAACACAGCTTGGAGAGCATAGGGCACTTCCACTCATGGGCGTATAAATTGGGAAAACTAAAAATCAGCAAGACACAGGCACCCCAAAGTTTAGGCCTGCTCTGTTGACAAGAACCCCCACTTCATTACACGTTAAATATCCAAGGAAAGAGAAAAGTGGATAAAGAAGTTGTGGTCCTCATGTACAATGGTATATCACTCAGGCGTGAAATCAAAGTCATAAGGCTAGTAGCAGCACGATGAGTGGATTTAGGTACGACGATTCTAAGTGAAATAAGTCACACAGAAAAAGACACTTATCCTAAGATATCACTTATAGAGGGAATGTAAATACCGCTACACTTGAACTGAATTGCAAAACAGAACAGAGTCACACGTTTAGGAATCACACTATGGCTGCTGAACGGGAAAGGTGAGGTGGGGTGATGCATAAAACAAGGGTTTCAAATTAGCTCAGATACCGTTCCATAAACCCAATATGTAAGAGAGAAGACCTATTCCTTTTTCAGTGAACTGGACTCAACACCCCCTATTCACCGCACAAGAATATATCAGACTAGTAAGAATCTTCAAACCTATGTATTGATATCTCTCTGTAAGTGAGTCAAGGGGGTGTAAAGCGGCATAAACACAGCCGTGAAAAGCAGCTAAACCCCATTATAAAAATAAATTACTTTTCAAAACCCGTGAAACAAAGACAGTGAAAGAGAGAGAAATTCTTACAAAATTCGTTCAGGGGCTGTGATGCAACCTGGATTGACCATATCTAGACCCACAGCTGATTGAGACATAAGGTTGGACACTCTTGGGGCTGAGAGGTTCGGTGAGGTTGGGTGAGCCAACGCAGACCCTTTCAAGTAATACTGCATGGTACCCATCCCATGGGTCCCAAATCTCCAGGTTCAAGGCCATCTTCCTACATCGAAAACAGGCATGAGAAACCCAGAAGATGGTACACCGTGTGATCGGGAAAGGTTTCTAAAACGCACCTCATTTCTCATTTCCTTTGCTCGGGTTCGCCATTCCAGCTCATTTACTAGCCATCTCCCTCCTTGGAGAATGAGCACCTTTAACCTCCTGTTCCGTACAGGTTGCAATTTGTCCTGAGGATGAAGGGGAAGAGGGGGAACCAATCAGAGACTAGCTCTAGGTGTTGGGACAGGCACGGGTCACTCTATTTTCCCATCAGGAAGAAGAATTAAGCACAAGCTCAGCCTGCCCCCCAGAACCAGAAGAGGGCCTGAAGCAATCCTGTGCTTTTGCGGCCAGCTCCCAAAAAAGCGAGTTGAAAAATGGAGCTCAGGGGCACTGCAATTCACAAACCTGCAGAGTTTTAAATGATACCTCTCGTCCACAAATATATTAAGGGAAGGCAACGAAGAGGCTTTGAAAGCAAGGCAGAATTGCAGGAAACAGATTTCAGGAGGTAGATTCGAATCGCCTTGAAAGCACATGAAAAGCGGCAAAACGTGGACAATGATGCCCTTTTTGGCCAACCAAGCAACCTGGAAAGGCAAATCAGCGCTCCAAAGAAGTCTCGCTTCCCAGCGGGCAAAAGGGCCATGCGGAAAAAAGTGTCCAAACCAGAACTGCACGACCGGCCATGGAGAAATGGGAGCCTTGCTTCGCTAATGGGCGGGATGTAAATTGCCAACAGCCACTCTGGAGAAGTGTACGGTGTGTTCTGAAACATCTAAAAAACACAGCTTGGAGAGCATAGGGCACTTCCACTCATGGGCGTATAAATTGGGAAAACTAAAAATCAGCAAGACACAGGCACCCCAAAATTTAGGGCTGCTCTGTTGACAAGAACCCACACTTCATTACACCTTAAATATCCTAGGAAAGAGAAAAATGGATAAAGAAGTTGTGGTCCTCATGTACAATGGAATATCACTCAGCCATGAAATCAACGTCATAAGGCTAGTAGCAGCACGATGAGTGGATTTAGGTACGACGATTCTAAGTGAAATAAGTCACACAGAAAAAGACACTTATCCTAAGATATCACTTATAGAGGGAATGTAAAAACCGCTACACTTGAACTGAATTGCAAAACAGAACAGAGTCACACGTTTAGAAAACACACTATGGCTGCTGAACGGGAAAGGTGAGGTGGGGTGATGCATAAAACAAGGGTTTCAAATTAGCTCAGATACCGTTCCATAAACCCAATATGTAAGAGATAAGACCTATTCCTTGCTCAGTGAACAGGACTCAACACCCCCTATTCACCGCACAAGAATATATCTGACTAGTAAGAATCTTCAACCCTATGTATTGATATCTCTCTGTAAGTGAGTCAAGGGGGTGTAAAGCGGCATAAACACAGCCGTGAAAAGCAGCTAAACCCCATTATAAAAATAAATTACTTTTAAAAACCAGTGAAACAAAGACAGTGAAAGAGAGAGAAATTCTTACAAAATTCGTTCAGGGGCTGTGATGCAACCTGGATTGACCATATCTAGACCCACAGCTGATTGAGACATAAGGGTGGACACTCTTGGGGCTGAGAGGTTCGGTGAGGTTGGGTGAGCCAACGCAGACCCTTTCAAGTAATACTGCATGGTACCCATCCCATGGGTCCCAAATCTCCAGGTTCAAGGGCATCTTCCTACATCGAAAACATGAATGAGAAACCCAGAAGATGGTACACCGTGTGATCGGGAAAGGTTTCTGAAACGCACCTCATTTCTCATCTCCTCTGCTCGGGTTCGCCATTCCAGCCGATTTACTAGCCATCTCCCTCCTTGGAGAATCAGCACCTTTAACCTCCTGTTCCCTACAGGTTGCAATTTGTCCTGAGGATGAAGGGGAAGAGGGGGAACCAATGAGAGACTAGCTCTAGGTGTTGGGACAGGCAAGGGTCACTCTATTTTCCCATCAGGAAGAAGAATTAAGCACAAGCTCAGCCTGCCCCCCAGAACCAGAAGAGGGCCTGAAGCAATCCTGCGCTTTTGCGGCCAGATCCCAAAAAAGCGAGTTGAAAAATGGAGCTCAGGGGCACTGCAATTCACAAACCTGCAGAGTTTTAAATGATACCTCTCGTCCACAAATATATTAAGGGAAGGCAACGAAGAGGCTTTGAAAGCAAGGCAGAATTGCAGGAAACAGATTTCAGGAGGTAGATTCGAATCGCCTTGAAAGCACATGAAAAGCGGCAAAACGTAGACAATGATGCCCTTGGCCAAAAAGGGCGTATGCGTTTTTTCCTGAATATATTCAGGAAAAAACGCATACGCCCTTTTTGACCCACCAAGCAACCTGGAAAGGCAAATCAGCGCTCCAAAGAAGTCTCGCTTCCCAGCGGGCAAAAGGGCCATGCGGAAAAAAGTGTCCAAACCAGAAACGCAGCACCGGCCATGGAGAAATGGGAGCCTTGCTACGCTAGATGGGTGGGATGTAAATTGCCAACAGCCACTCTGGAGAAGTGTACGGTGTGTTCTGAAACATCTAAAAAACACAGCTTGGAGAGCATAGGGCACTTCCACTCATGGGCGTATAAATTGGGAAAACTAAAAATCAGCAAGACCCAGGCACCCCAAAGTTTAGGCCTGCTCTGTTGACAAGAACCCCCACTTCATTACACGTTAAATATCCAAGGAAAGAGAAAAGTGGATAAAGAAGTTGTGGTCCTCATGTACAATGGTATATCACTCAGGCGTGAAATCAACGTCATAAGGCTAGTAGCAGCACGATGAGTGGATTTAGGTACGACGATTCTAAGTGAAATAAGTCACACAGAAAAAGACACTTATCCTAAGATATCACTTATAGAGGGAATGTAAAAACCGCTACACTTGAACTGAATTGCAAAACAGAACAGAGTCACACGTTTAGGAAACACACTATGGCTGCTGAACGGGAAAGGTGAGGTGGGGTGATGCATAAAACAAGGGTTTCAAATTAGCTCAGATACCGTTCCATAAACCCAATATGTAATAGACAAGACCTATTCCTTGCTCAGTGAACTGGACTCAACACCCCCTATTCACCGCACAAGAATATATCTGACTAGTAAGAATCTTCAAACCTATGTATTGATATCTCTCTGTAAGTGAGTCAAGGGGGTGTAAAGCGGCATAAACACAGCCGTGAAAAGCAGCTAAACCCCATTATAAAAATAAATTACTTTTCAAAACCCGTGAAACAAAGACAGTGAAAGAGAGAGAAATTCTTACAAAATTCGTTCAGGGGCTGTGATGCATCCTGGATTGACCATATCTAGACCCACAGCTGATTGAGACATAAGGTTGGACACTCTTGGGGCTGAGAGGTTCGGTGAGGTTGGGTGAGCCAACGCAGACCCTTTCAAGTAATACTGCATGGTACCCATCCCATGGGTCCCAAATCTCCAGGTTCAAGGCCATCTTCCTACATCGAAAACAGGCATGAGAAACCCAGAAGATGGTACACCGTGTGATCGGGAAAGGTTTCTAAAACGCACCTCATTTCTCATTTCCTTTGCTCGGGTTCGCCATTCCAGCTCATTTACTAGCCATCTCCCTCCTTGGAGAATGAGCACCTTTAACCTCCTGTTCCGTACAGGTTGCAATTTGTCCTGAGGATGAAGGGGAAGAGGCGGAACCAATGAGAGACTAGCTCTAGGTGTTGGGACAGGCACGGGTCACTCTATTTTCCCATCAGGAAGAAGAATTAAGCACAAGCTCAGCCTGCCCCCCAGAACCAGAAGAGGGCCTGAAGCAATCCTGCGCTTTTGCGGCCAGCTCCCAAAAAAGCGAGTTGAAAAATGGAGCTCAGGGGCACTGCAATTCACAAACCTGCAGAGTTTTAAATGATACCTCTCGTCCACAAATATATTAAGGGAAGGCAACGAAGAGGCTTTGAAAGCAAGGCAGAATTGCAGGAAACAGATTTCAGGAGGTAGATTCGAATCGCCTTGAAAGCACATGAAAAGCGGCCAAACGTGGACAATGATGCCCTTGGCCAAAAAGGGCGTATGCGTTTTTTCCTGAATATATTCAGGAAAAAACGCATACGCCCTTTTTGGCCAACCAAGCAACCTGGAAAGGCAAATCAGCGCTCCAAAGAAGTCTCGCTTCCCAGCGGGCAAAAGGGCCATGCGGAAAAAAGTGTCCAAACCAGAAATGCAGGACCGGCCATGGAGAAATGGGAGCCTTGCTACGCTGATGGGTGGGATGTACATTGCCAACAGCCACTCTGGAGAAGTGTACGGTGTGTCCTGAAACATCTAAAAAACACAGCTTGGAGAGCATAGGGCACTTCCACTCATGGGCGTATAAATTGGGAAAACTAAAAATCAGCAAGACACAGGCACCCCAAAGTTTAGGGCTGCTCTGTTGACAAGAACCCCCACTTCATTACACCTTAAATATCCTAGGAAAGAGAAAAATGGATAAAGAAGTTGTGGTCCTCATGTACAATGGAATATCACTCAGCCATGAAATCAACGTCATAAGGCTAGTAGCAGCACGATGAGTGGATTTAGGTACGACGATTCTAAGTGAAATAAGTCACACAGAAAAAGACACTTATCCTAAGATATCACTTATAGAGGGAATGTAAAAACCGCTACACTTGAACTGAATTGCAAAACAGAACAGAGTCACACGTTTAGAAAACACACTATGGCTGCTGAACGGGAAAGGTGAGGTGGGGTGATGCATAAAACAAGGGTTTCAAATTAGCTCAGATACCGTTCCATAAACCCAATATGTAAGAGATAAGACCTATTCCTTGCTCAGTGAACAGGACTCAACACCCCCTATTCACCGCACAAGAATATATCTGACTAGTAAGAATCTTCAACCCTATGTATTGATATCTCTCTGTAAGTGAGTCAAGGGGGTGTAAAGCGGCATAAACACAGCCGTGAAAAGCAGCTAAACCCCATTATAAAAATAAATTACTTTTAAAAACCAGTGAAACAAAGACAGTGAAAGAGAGAGAAATTCTTACAAAATTCGTTCAGGGGCTGTGATGCAACCTGGATTGACCATATCTAGACCCACAGCTGATTGAGACATAAGGGTGGACACTCTTGGGGCTGAGAGGTTCGGTGAGGTTGGGTGAGCCAACGCAGACCCTTTCAAGTAATACTGCATGGTACCCATCCCATGGGTCCCAAATCTCCAGGTTCAAGGGCATCTTCCTACATCGAAAACATGCATGAGAAACCCAGAAGATGGTACACCGTGTGATCGGGAAAGGTTTCTGAAACGCACCTCATTTCTCATCTCCTCTGCTCGGGTTCGCCATTCCAGCCGATTTACTAGCCATCTCCCTCCTTGGAGAATCAGCACCTTTAACCTCCTGTTCCGTACAGGTTGCAATTTGTCCTGAGGATGAAGGGGAAGAGGGGGAACCAATGAGAGACTAGCTCTAGGTTTTGGGACAGGCAAGGGTCACTCTATTTTCCCATCAGGAAGAAGAATTAAGCACAAGCTCAGCCTGCCCCCCAGAACCAGAAGAGGGCCTGAAGCAATCCTGCGCTTTTGCGGCCAGATCCCAAAAAAGCGAGTTGAAAAATGGAGCTCAGGGGCACTGCAATTCACAAACCTGCAGAGTTTTAAATGATACCTCTCGTCCACAAATATATTAAGGGAAGGCAACGAAGAGGCTTTGAAAGCAAGGCAGAATTGCAGGAAACAGATTTCAGGAGGTAGATTCGAATCGCCTTGAAAGCACATGAAAAGCGGCAAAACGTAGACAATGATGCCCTTGGCCAAAAAGGGCGTATGCGTTTTTTCCTGAATATATTCAGGAAAAAACGCATACGCCCTTTTTGACCAACCAAGCAACCTGGAAAGGCAAATCAGCGCTCCAAAGAAGTCTCGCTTCCCAGCGGGCAAAAGGGCCATGCGGAAAAAAGTGTCCAAACCAGAAACGCAGCACCGGCCATGGAGAAATGGGAGCCTTGCTACGCTAGATGGGTGGGATGTAAATTGCCAACAGCCACTCTGTAGAAGTGTACGGTGTGTTCTGAAACATCTAAAAAACACAGCTTGGAGAGCATAGGGCACTTCCACTCATGGGCGTATAAATTGGGAAAACTAAAAATCAGCAAGACACAGGCACCCCAAAGTTTAGGGCTGCTCTGTTGACAAGAACCCCCACTTCATTACACCTTAAATATCCTAGGAAAGAGAAAAATGGATAAAGAAGTTGTGGTCCTCATGTACAATGGAATATCACTCAGCCATGAAATCAACGTCATAAGGCTAGTAGCAGCACGATGAGTGGAATTAGGTACGACGATTCTAAGTGAAATAAGTCACACAGAAAAAGACACTTATCCTAAGATATCACTTATAGAGGGAATGTAAAAACCGCTACACTTGAACTGAATTGCAAAACAGAACAGAGTCACACGTTTAGAAAACACACTATGGCTGCTGAACGGGAAAGGTGAGGTGGGGTGATGCATAAAACAAGGGTTTCAAATTATCTCAGATACCGTTCCATAAACCCAATATGTAAGAGATAAGACCTATTCCTTGCTCAGTGAACAGGACTCAACACCCCCTATTCACCGCACAAGAATATATCTGACTAGTAAGAATCTTCAACCCTATGTATTGATATCTCTCTGTAAGTGAGTCAAGGGGGTGTAAAGCGGCATAAACACAGCCGTGAAAAGCAGCTAAACCCCATTATAAAAATAAATTACTTTTAAAAACCAGTGAAACAAAGACAGTGAAAGAGAGAGAAATTCTTCCAAAATTCGTTCAGGGGCTGTGATGCAACCTGGATTGACCATATCTAGACCCACAGCTGATTGAGACATAAGGGTGGACACTCTTGGGGCTGAGAGGTTCGGTGAGGTTGGGGGAGCCAACGCAGACCCTTTCAAGTAATACTGCATGGTACCCATCCCATGGGTCCCAAATCTCCAGGTTCAAGGGCATCTTCCTACATCGAAAACATGCATGAGAAACCCAGAAGATGGTACACCGTGTGATCGGGAAAGGTTTCTGAAACGCACCTCATTTCTCATCTCCTCTGCTCGGGTTCGCCATTCCAGCCGATTTACTAGCCATCTCCCTCCTTGGAGAATCAGCACCTTTAACCTCCTGTTCCGTACAGGTTGCAATTTGTCCTGAGGATGAAGGGGAAGAGGGGGAACCAATGAGAGACTAGCTCTAGGTGTTGGGACAGGCACGTGTCACTCTATTTTCCCATCAGGAAGAAGAATTAAGCACAAGCTCAGCCTGCCCCCCAGAACCAGAAGAGGGCCTGAAGAAATCCTGCGCTTTTGCGGCCAGCTCCCAAAAAAGCGAGTTGAAAAATGGAGCTCAGGGGCACTGCAATTCACAAACCTGCAGAGTTTTAAATGATACCTCTCGTCCACAAATATATTAAGGGAAGGCAACGAAGAGGCTTTGAAAGCAAGGCAGAATTGCAGGAAACAGATTTCAGGAGGTAGATTCGAATCGCCTTGAAAGCACATGAAAAGCGGCAAAACGTAGACAATGATGCCCTTGGCCAAAAAGGGCGTATGCGTTTTTTCCTGAATATATTCAGGAAAAAACGCATACGCCCTTTTTGACCAACCAAGCAACCTGGAAAGGCAAATCAGCGCTCCAAAGAAGTCTCGCTTCCCAGCGGGCAAAAGGGCCATGCGGAAAAAAGTGTCCAAACCAGAAATGCAGGACCGGCCATGGAGAAATGGGAGCCTTGCTACGCTGATGGGCGGGATGTAAATTGCCAACAGCCACTCTGGAGAAGTGTACGGTGTGTCCTGAAACATCTAAAAAACACAGCTTGGAGAGCATAGGGCACTTCCACTCATGGGCGTATAAATTGGGAAAACTAAAAATCAGCAAGACACAGGCACCCCAAAGTTTAGGGCTGCTCTGTTGACAAGAACCCCCACTTCATTACACCTTAAATATCCTAGGAAAGAGAAAAATGGATAAAGAAGTTGTGGTCCTCATGTACAATGGAATATCACTCAGCCATGAAATCAACGTCATAAGGCTAGTAGCAGCATGATGATTGGATTTAGGTACGACGATTCTAAGTGAAATAAGTCACACAGAAAAAGACACTTATCATAAGATATCACTTAGAGAGGGAATGTAAAAACCGCTACACTTGAACTGAATTACAAAACAGAACAGAGTCACCCGTTTAGAAAACACAATATGGCTGCTGAACGGGAAAGGTGAGGTGGGGTGATGCATAAAACAAGGGTTTCAAATTAGCTCAGATACCGTTCCATAAACCCAATATGTAATAGACAAGACCTATTCCTTGCTCAGTGAACTGGACTCAACACCCCCTATTCACCGCACAAGAATATATCTGACTAGTAAGAATCTTCAAACCTATGTATTGATATCTCTCTGTAAGTGAGTCAAGGGGGTGTAAAGCGGCATAAACACAGCCGTGAAAAGCAGCTAAACCCCATTATAAAAATAAATTACTTTTCAAAACCCGTGAAACAAAGACAGTGAAAGAGAGAGAAATTCTTCCAAAATTCGTTCAGGGGCTGTGATGCAACCTGGATTGACCATATCTAGACCCACAGCTGATTGAGACATAAGGGTGGACACTCTTGGGGCTGAGAGGTTCGGTGAGGTTGGGTGAGCCAACGCAGACCCTTTCAAGTAATACTGCATGGTACCCATCCCATGGGTCCCAAATCTCCAGGTTCAAGGGCATCTTCCTACATCGAAAACATGCATGAGAAACCCAGAAGATGGTACACCGTGTGATCGGGAAAGGTTTCTAAAACGCACCTCATTTCTCATCCCCTTTGCTCGGGTTCGCCATTCCAGCCGATTTACTAGCCATCTCCCTCTTTGGAGAATCAGCACCATTAACCTCCTATTCCGTACAGGTTGCAAATTGTCCTGAGGATGAACGGGAAGAGGGGGAACCAATGAGAGACTAGCTCTAGGTGTTGGGACAGGCACGTGTCACTCTATTTTCCCATCAGGAAGAAGAATTAAGCACAAGCTCAGCCTGCCCCCCAGAACCAGAAGAGGGCCTGAAGCAATCCTGCACATTTGCGGCCAGCTCCCAAAAAAGCGAGTTGAAAAATGGAGCTCAGGGGCCCTGCAATTCACAAACCTGCAGAGTTTTAAATGATACCTCTCGTCCACAAATATATTAAGGGAAGGCAACGAAGAGGCTTTGAAAGCAAGGCAGAATTGCAGGAAACAGATTTCAGGAGGTAGATTCGAATCGCCTTGAAAGCACATGAAAAGCGGCAAAACGTGGACAATGATGCCCTTGGCCAAAAAGGGCGTATGCGTTTTTTCCTGAATATATTCAGGAAAAAACGCATACGCCCTTTTTGGCCAACCAAGCATCCTGGAAAGGCAAATCAGCACTCCAAAGAAGTCTCGCTTCCCAGCGGGCAAAAGGGCCATGCGGAAAAAAGTGTCCAAACCAGAAACGCAGCACCGGCCATGGAGAAATGGGAGCCTTGCTACGCTAGATGGGTGGGATGTAAATTGCCAACAGCCACTCTGGAGAAGTGTAAGGTGTGTTCTGAAACATTTAAAAAACACAGCTTGGAGAGCATAGGGCACTTCCACTCATGGGCGTATAAATTGGGAAAACTAAAAATCAGCAAGACACAGGCACCCCAAAGTTTAGGCCTGCTCTGTTGACAAGAACCCCCACTTCATTACACGTTAAATATCCAAGGAAAGAGAAAAGTGGATAAAGAAGTTGTGGTCCTCATGTACAATGGTATATCACTCAGGCGTGAAATCAACGTCATAAGGCTAGTAGGAGCACGATGAGTGGATTTAGGTACGACGATTCTAAGTGAAATAAGTCACACAGAAAAAGACACTTATCCTAAGATATCACTTATAGAGGGAATGTAAAAACCGCTACACTTGAACTGAATTGCAAAACAGAACAGAGTCACACGTTTAGGAAACACACTATGGCTGCTGAACGGGAAAGGTGAGGTGGGGTGATGCATAAAACAAGGGTTTCAAATTAGCTCAGATACCGTTCCATAAACCCAATATGTAATAGACAAGACCTATTCCTTGCTCAGTGAACTGGACTCAACACCCCCTATTCACCGCACAAGAATATATCTGACTAGTAAGAATCTTCAAACCTATGTATTGATATCTCTCTGTAAGTGAGTCAAGGGGGTGTAAAGCGGCATAAACACAGCCGTGAAAAGCAGCTAAACCCCATTATAAAAATAAATTACTTTTCAAAACCCGTGAAACAAAGACAGTGAAAGAGAGAGAAATTCTTACAAAATTCGTTCAGGGGCTGTGATGCAACCTGGATTGACCATATCTAGACCCACAGCTGATTGAGACATAAGGTTGGACACTCTTGGGGCTGAGAGGTTCGGTGAGGTTGGGTGAGCCAACGCAGACCCTTTCAAGTAATACTGCATGATACCCATCCCATGGGTCCCAAATCTCCAGGTTCAAGGCCATCTTCCTACAACGAAAACAGGCATGAGAAACCCAGAAGATGGTACACCGTGTGATCGGGAAAGGTTTCTAAAACGCACCTCATTTCTCATTTCCTTTGCTCGGGTTCGCCATTCCAGCTCATTTACTAGCCATCTCCCTCCTTGGAGAATGAGCACCTTTAACCTCCTGTTCCGTACAGGTTGCAATTTGTCCTGAGGATGAAGGGGAAGAGGGGGAACCAATGAGAGACTAGCTCTAGGTGTTGGGACAGGCACGGGTCACTCTATTTTCCCATCAGGAAGAAGAATTAAGCACAAACTCAGCCTGCCCCCCAGAACCAGAAGAGGGCCTGAAGCAATCCTGTGCTTTTGCGGCCAGCTCCCAAAAAAGCGAGTTGAAAAATGGAGCTCAGGGGCCCTGCAATTCACAAACCTGCAGAGTTTTAAATGATATCTCTCGTCCACAAATATATTAAGGGAAGGCAACGAAGAGGCTTTGAAAGCAAGGCAGAATTGCAGGAAACAGATTTCAGGAGGTAGATTCGAATCGCCTTGAAAGCACATGAAAAGCGGCAAAACGTGGACAATGATGCCCTTTTTGGCCAACCAAGCAACCTGGAAAGGCAAATCAGCGCTCCAAAGAAGTCTCGCTTCCCAGCGGGCAAAAGGGCCATGCGGAAAAAAGTGTCCAAACCAGAACTGCACGACCGGCCATGGAGAAATGGGAGCCTTGCTTCGCTAATGGGCGGGATGTAAATTGCCAACAGCCACTCTGGAGAAGTGTACGGTGTGTTCTGAAACATCTAAAAAACACAGCTTGGAGAGCATAGGGCACTTCCACTCATGGGCGTATAAATTGGGAAAACTAAAAATCAGCAAGACACAGGCACCCCCAAAGTTTAGGGCTGCTCTGTTGACAAGAACCCCCACTTCATTACACCTTAAATATCCTAGGAAAGAGAAAAATGGATAAAGAAGTTGGGGTCCTCATGTACAATGGAATATCACTCAGCCATGAAATCAACGTCATAAGGCTAGTAGCAGCACGATGAGTGGATTTAGGTACGACGATTCTAAGTGAAATAAGTCACACAGAAAAAGACACTTATCCTAAGATATCACTTATAGAGGGAATGTAAAAACCGCTACACTTGAACTGAATTGCAAAACAGAACAGAGTCACACGTTTAGAAAACACACTATGGCTGCTGAACGGGAAAGGTGAGGTGGGGTGATGCATAAAACAAGGGTTTCAAATTAGCTCAGATACCGTTCCATAAACCCAATATGTAAGAGATAAGACCTATTCCTTGCTCAGTGAACAGGACTCAACACCCCCTATTCACCGCACAAGAATATATCTGACTAGTAAGAATCTTCAACCCTATGTATTGATATCTCTCTGTAAGTGAGTCAAGGGGGTGTAAAGCGGCATAAACACAGCCGTGAAAAGCAGCTAAACCCCATTATAAAAATAAATTACTTTTAAAAACCAGTGAAACAAAGACAGTGAAAGAGAGAGAAATTCTTACAAAATTCGTTCAGGGGCTGTGATGCAACCTGGATTGACCATATCTAGACCCACAGCTGATTGAGACATAAGGGTGGACACTCTTGGGGCTGAGAGGTTCGGTGAGGTTGCGTGAGCCAACGTAGACCCTTTCAAGTAATACTGCATGGTACCCATCCCATGGGTCCCAAATCTCCAGGTTCAAGGGCATCTTCCTACATCGAAAACATGCATGAGAAACCCAGAAGATGGTACACCGTGTGATCGGGAAAGGTTTCTGAAACGCACCTCATTTCTCATCTCTTCTGCTCGGGTTCGCCATTCCAGCCGATTTACTAGCCATCTCCCTCCTTGGAGAATCAGCACCTTTAACCTCCTGTTCCGTACAGGTTGCAATTTGTCCTGAGGATGAAGGGGAAGAGGGGGAACCAATGAGAGACTAGCTCTAGGTGTTGGGACAGGCAAGGGTCTCTCTATTTTCCCATCAGGAAGAAGAATTAAGCACAAGCTCAGCCTGCCCCCCAGAACCAGAAGAGGGCCTGAAGCAATCCTGCGCTTTTGCGGCCAGATCCCAAAAAAGCGAGTTGAAAAATGGAGCTCAGGGGCACTGCAATTCAAAAACCTGCAGAGTTTTAAATGATACCTCTCGTCCACAAATATATTAAGGGAAGGCAACGAAGAGGCTTTGAAAGCAAGGCAGAATTGCAGGAAACAGATTTCAGGAGGTAGATTCGAATCGCCTTGAAAGCACATGAAAAGCGGCAAAACGTAGACAATGATGCCCTTGGCCAAAAAGGGCGTATGCGTTTTTTCCTGAATATATTCAGGAAAAAACGCATACGCCCTTTTTGACCAACCAAGCAACCTGGAAAGGCAAATCAGCGCTCCAAAGAAGTCTCGCTTCCCAGCGGGCAAAAGGGCCATGCGGAAAAAAGTGTCCAAACCAGAAATGCAGGACCGGCCATGGAGAAATGGGAGCCTTGCTACGCTGATGGGCGGGATGTAAATTGCCAACAGCCACTCTGGAGAAGTGTACGGTGTGTCCTGAAACATCTAAAAAACACAGCTTGGAGAGCATAGGGCACTTCCACTCATGGGCGTATAAATTGGGAAAACTAAAAATCAGCAAGACACAGGCACCCCAAAGTTTAGGGCTGCTCTGTTGACAAGAACCCCCACTTCATTACACCTTAAATATCCTAGGAAAGAGAAAAATGGATAAAGAAGTTGTGGTCCTCATGTACAATGGAATATCACTCAGCCATGAAATCAACGTCATAAGGCTAGTAGCAGCACGATGAGTGGATTTAGGTACGACGATTCTAAGTGAAATAAGTCACACAGAAAAAGACACTTATCATAAGATATCACTTAGAGAGGGAATGTAAAAACCGCTACACTTGAACTGAATTACAAAACAGAACAGAGTCACACGTTTAGAAAACACACTATGGCTGCTGAACGGGAAAGGTGAGGTGGGGTGATGCATAAAACAAGGGTTTCAAATTAGCTCAGATACCGTTCCATAAACCCAATATGTAATAGACAAGACCTATTCCTTGCTCAGTGAACTGGACTCAACACCCCCTATTCACCGCACAAGAATATATCTGACTAGTAAGAATCTTCAAACCTATGTATTGATATCTCTCTGTAAGTGAGTCAAGGGGGTGTAAAGCGGCATAAACACAGCCGTGAAAAGCAGCTAAACCCCATTATAAAAATAAATTACTTTTCAAAACCCGTGAAACAAAGACAGTGAAAGAGAGAGAAATTTTTCCAAAATTCGTTCAGGGGCTGTGATGCAACCTGGATTGACCATATCTAGACCCACAGCTGATTGAGACATAAGGGTGAACACTCTTGGGGCTGAGAGGTTCGGTGAGGTTGGGTGAGCCAACGCAGACCCTTTCAAGTAATACTGCATGGTACCCATCCCATGGGTCCCAAATCTCCAGGTTCAAGGGCATCTTCCTACATCGAAAACATGCATGAGAAACCCAGAAGATGGTACACCGTGTGATCGGGAAAGGTTTCTAAAACGCACCTCATTTCTCATCTCCTTGGCTCGGGTTCGCCATTCCAGCCGATTTACTAGCCATCTCCCTCCTTGGAGAATCAGCACCTTTAACCTCCTGTTCCGTACAGGTTGCAATTTGTCCTGAGGATGAACGGGAAGAGGGGGAACCAATGAGAGACTAGCTCTAGGTGTTGGGACAGGCACAGGTCACTCTATTTTCCCATCAGGAAGAAGAATTAAGCACAAGCTCAGCCTGCCCCCCAGAACCAGAAGAGGGCCTGAAGCAATCCTGCGCTTTTGCGGCCAGCTCCCAAAAAAGCGAGTTGAAAAATGGAGCTCAGGGGCACTGCAATTCACAAACCTGCAGAGTTTTAAATGATACCTCTCGTCCACAAATATATTAAGGGAAGGCAACGAAGAGGCTTTGAAAGCAAGGCAGAATTGCAGGAATCAGATTTCAGGAGGTAGATTCAAATCGCCTTGAAAGCACACGAAAAGCGGCAAAACGTGGACAATGATGCCCTTGGCCAAAAAGGGCGTATGCGTTTTTTCCTGAATATATTCAGGAAAAAACGCATACGCCCTTTTTGGCCAACCAAGCAACCTGGAAAGGCAAATCAGCGCTCCAAAGAAGTCTCGCTTCCCAGCGGGCAAAAGGGCCATGCGGAAAAAAGTGTCCAAACCAGAAATGCAGGACCGGCCATGGAGAAATGGTAGCCTTGCAACGCTGATGGGTGGGATGTAAATTGCCAACAGCCACTCTGGAGACGTGTACGGTGTGTTCTGAAACATCTAAAAAACACAGCTTGGAGAGCATAGGGCACTTCCACTCATGGGCGTATAAATTGGGAAAACTAAAAATCAGCAAGACACAGGCACCCCAAAGTTGAGGGCTGCTCTGTTGACAAGAACCCCCACTTCATTACACCTTAAATATCCTAGGAAAGAGAAAAATGGATAAAGAAGTTGTGGTCCTCATGTACAATGGAATATCACTCAGCCATGAAATCAACGTCATAAGGCTAGTAGCAGCACGATGAGTGGATTTAGGTACGACGATTCTAAGTGAAATAAGTCACACAGAAAAAGACACTTATCATAAGATATCACTTATAGAGGGAATGTAAAAACCGCTACACTTGAACTGAATTGCAAAACAGAACAGAGTCACACGTTTAGAAAACACACTATGGCTGCTGAACGGGAAAGGTGAGGTGGGGTGATGCATAAAACAAGGGTTTCAAATTAGCTCAGATACCGTTCCATAAACCCAATATGTAAGAGACAAGACCTATTCCTTTTTCAGTGAACTGGACTCAACACCCCCTATTCACCGCACAAGAATATATCTGACTAGTAAGAATCTTCAAACCTATGTATTGATATCTCTCTGTAAGTGAGTCAAGGGGGTGTAAAGCGGCATAAACACAGCCGTGAAAAGCAGCTAAACCCCATTATAAAAATAAATTACTTTTCAAAACCAGTGAAACAAAGACAGTGAAAGAGAGAGAAATTCTTACAAAATTCGTTCAGGGGCTGTAATGCAAACTGGATTGACCATATCTAGACCCACAGCTGATTGAGACATAAGGGTGGACACTCTTGGGGCTGAGAGGTTCGGTGAGGTTGGGTGAGCCAACACAGACCCTTTCAAGTAATACTGCATGGTACCCATCCCATGGGTCCCAAATCTCCAGGTTCAAGGGCATCTTCCTACATCGAAAACATGCATGAGAAACCCAGAAGATGGTACACCGTGTGATCGGGAAAGGTTTCTAAAACGCACCTCATTTCTCATCTCCTTGGCTCGGGTTCGCCATTCCAGCCGATTTACTAGCCATCTCCCTCCTTGGAGAATCAGCACCTTTAACCTCCTGTTCCGTACAGGTTGCAATTTGTCCTGAGGATGAACGGGAAGAGGGGGAACAAATGAGAGACTAGCTCTAGGTGTTGGGACAGGCACAGGTCACTCTATTTTCCCATCAGGAAGAAGAATTAAGCACAAGCTCAGCCTGCCCCCCAGAACCAGAAGAGGGCCTGAAGCAATCCTGCGCTTTTGCGGCCAGCTCCCAAAAAAGCGAGCTGAAAAATGGAGCTCAGGGGCACTGCAATTCACAAACCTGCAGAGTTTTAAATGATACCTCTCGTCCACAAATATATTAAGGGAAGGCAACGAAGAGGCTTTGAAAGCAAGGCAGAATTGCAGGAAACAGATTTCAGGAGGTAGATTCGAATCGCCTTGAAAGCACACGAAAAGCGGCAAAACGTGGACAATGATGCCCTTGGCCAAAAAGGGCGTATGCGTTTTTTCCTGAATATATTCAGGAAAAAACGCATACGCCCTTTTTGGCCAACCAAGCAACCTGGAAAGGCAAATCAGTGCTAGAAAGAAGTCTCGCTTCCCAGGGGGCAAAAGGGCCACGCGGAAAAAGGTGTCCAAACCAGAAATGCAGGACCGGCCATGGAGAAATGGGAGCCTTGCTACGCTGATGGGTGGGATGTAAATTGCCAACAGCCACTCTGGAGAAGTGTACGGTGTGTTCTGAAACATCTAAAAAACACAGCCTGGAGAGCATAGGGCACTTCCACTCATGGGCGTATAAATTGGGAAAACTAAAAATCAGCAAGTCACAGGCACCCCAAAGTTTAGGGCTGCTCTGTTGACAAGAACAACCACTTCATTACACCTTAAATATCCTAGGAAAGAGAAAAATGGATAAAGAAGTTGTGGTCCTCATGTACAATGGAATATCACTCAGCCATGAAATCAACGTCATAAGGCTAGTAGCAGCACGATGAGTGGATTTAGGTACGACGATTCTAAGTGAAATAAGTCACACAGAAAAAGACACTTATCATAAGATATCACTTAGAGAGGGAATGTAAAAACCGCTACACTTGAACTGAATTGCAAAACAGAACAGAGTCACACGTTTAGAAAACACACTATGGCTGCTGAACGGGAAAGGTGAGGTGGGGTGATGCATAAAACAAGGGTTTCAAATTAGCTCAGATACCGTTCCACAAACCCAATATGTAAGAGACGAGACCTATTCCTTTTTCAGTGAACTGGACTCAACACCCCCTATTCACTGCACAAGAATATATCTGACTAGTAAGAAACTTCAAACCTATGTATTGATATGTCTCTGTAAGTGAGTCAAGGGGGTGTAAAGCGGCATAAACACAGCCGTGAAAAACAGCTAAACCCCATTATAAAAATAAATTACTTTTCAAAACCAGTGAAACAAAGACAGTGAAAGAGAGAGAAATTCTTACAAAATTCATTCAGGGGCTGTGATGCAACCTGGATTGACCATATCTAGACCCACAGCTGATTGAGACATAAGGGTGGACACTCTTGGGGCTCAGAGGTTTGGTGAGCTTGGGTGAGCCAACGCAGACCCTTTCAAGTAATACTGCATGTTACCCATCCCATGGGTCCCAAATCTCCAGGTTCAAGGGCATCTTCCTACGTCCAAAACATGCATGAGAAACCCAGAAGATGGTACACCGTGTGATCGGGAAAGGTTTCTAAAACGCACCTCATTTCTCATCTCCTTGTGCTCGGGTTCGCCATTCCAGCCGATTTACTAGCCATCTCCCACCTTGGAGAATCAGCACCTTTAACCTCCTGTTCCATACAGGTTGCAATTTGTCCTGAGGATGAACGGGAAGAGGGGGAACCAATGAGAGACTAGCTCTAGGGGTTGGGACAGGCACAGGTCACTCTATTTTCCCATCAGGAAGAAGAATTAACCACAAGCTCAGCCTGCCCCCCAGAACCAGAAGAGGGCCTGAAGCAATCCTGCACATTTGCGGCCAGCTCCCAGAATAGCGAGTTGAAAAATGGAGCTCAGGGGCACTGCAATTCACAAACCTGCTGAGTTATAAATGATAACTCTCGTCCACAAATATATTGAGGGAAGGCAACGAAGAGGCTTTGAAAGCAAGGCAGAATTGCAGGAAACAGATTTCAGGAGGTAGATTCGAATCGCCTTGAAAGCACATGAAAAGCGGCAAAACGTGGACAATGATGCCCTTGGCCAAAAAGGGCGTATGCGTTTTTTCCTGAATATATTCAGGAAAAAACGCATACGCCCTTTTTGGCCAACCAAGCAACCTGGAAAGGCAAATCAGCGCTCCAAAGAAGTCTCGCTTCCCAGCGGGCAAAAGGGCCATGCGGAAAAAAGTGTCCAAACCAGAAATGCAGGACCGGCCATGGAGAAATGGGAGCCTTGCAACGCTGATGGGTGGGATGTAAATTGCCAACAGCCACTCTGGAGACGTGTACGGTGTGTTCTGAAACATCTAAAAAACACAGCTTGGAGAGCATAGGGCACTTCCACTCATGGGCGTATAAATTGGGAAAACTAAAAATCAGCAAGACACAGGCATCCCAAAGTTGAGGGCTGCTCTGTTGACAAGAACCCCCACTTCATTACTCCTTAAATATCCTAGGAAAGAGAAAAATGGATAAAGAAGTTGTGGTCCTCATGTACAATGGAATATCACTCAGCCATGAAATGAACGTCATAAGGCTAGTAGCAGCACGATGAGTGGATTTAGGTACGATGATTCTAAGTGAAATTATTCACACAGAAAAAGACACTTATCATAAGATATCACTTATAGAGGGAATGTAAAAACCGCTACACTTGAACTGAATGGCAAAACAGAACAGAGTCACACGTTTAGAAAACACACTATGGCTGCTGAACGGGAAAGGTGAGGTGGGGTGATGCATAAAACAAGGGTTTCAAATTAGCTCAGATACCGTTCCACAAACCCAATATGTAAGAGAGAAGACCTATTCCTTTTTCAGTGAACTGGACTCAACACCCCCTATTCACCGCACAAGAATATATCTGACTAGTAAGAATCTTCAAACCTATGTATTGATATCTCTCTGTAAGTGAGTCAAGGGGGTGTAAAGCGGCATAAACACAGCCGTGAAAAGCAGCTAAACCCCATTATAAAAATAAATTACTTTTCAAAACCAGTGAAACAAAGACAGTGAAAGAGAGAGAAATTCTTACAAAATTCGTTCAGGGGCTGTGATGCAACCTGGATTGACCATATCTAGACCCACAGCTGATTGAGACATAAGGGTGGACACTCTTGTGGCTGAGAGGTTCGGTGAGGTTGGGGGAGCCAACCTAGACCCTTTCAAGTAATACTGCATGGTACCCATCCCATGGGTCCCAAATCTCCAGGTTCAAGGGCATCTTCCTACATCGAAAACATGCATGAGAAACCCAGAAGATGGTACACCGTGTGATCGGGAAAGGTTTCTAAAACGCACCTCATTTCTCATCTCCTTGGCTCGGGTTCGCCATTCCAGCCGATTTACTAGCCATCTCCCTCCTTGGAGAATCAGCACCTTTAACCTCCTGTTCCGTACAGGTTGCAATTTGTCCTGAGGATGAACGGGAAGAGGGGGAACCAATGAGTGACTAGCTCTAGGTGTTGGGACAGGCACAGGTCACTCTATTTTCCCATCAGGAAGAAGAATTAAGCACGAGCTCAGCCTGCCCTCCAGAACCAGAAGAGGGACTGAAGCAATCCTGCGCTTTTGCGGCCAGCTCCCAAAAAAGCGAGTTGAAAAATGGAGCTCAGGTGCACTGCAATTCACAAACCTGCAGAGTTTTAAATGATACTTCTCGTCCACAAATATATTAAGGGAAGGCAACGAAGAGGCCTTGAAAGCATGGCAGAATTGCAGGAAACAGATTACAGGAGGTAGATTCGAATCGCCTTGAAAGCACACGAAAAGCGGCAAAACGTGGACAATGATGCCCTTGGCCAAAAACGGCATATGCGTTTTTTCCTGAATATATTCAGGAAAAAACGCATACGCCCTTTTTGGCCAACCAAGCAACCTGGAAAGTCAAATCAGCGCTCCAAAGAAGTCTCGCTTCCCAGCGGGCAAAAGGGCCATGCGGAAAAAGGTGTCCAAACCAGAAATGCAGGACCGGCCATGGAGAAATTGGAGCCTTGCTACGCTGATGGGTGGGATGTAAATTGCCAACAGCCACTCTGGAGAAGTGTACGGTGTGTTCTGAAACATCTAAAAAACACAGCTTGGAGAGCATAGGGCACTTCCATTCATGGGCGTATAAATTGGGAAAACTAAAAATCAGCAAGACACAGGCACCCCAAAGTTTAGGGCTGCTCTGTTGACAAGAACCCCCACTTCATTACACCTTAAATATCCTAGGAAAGAGAAAAATGGATAAAGAAGTTGTGGTCCTCATGTACAATGGAATATCACTCAGCCATGAAATCAACGTCATAAGGCTAGTAGCAGCACGATGAGTGGATTTAGGTACGACGATTCTAAGTGAAATAAGTCACACAGAAAAAGACACTTATCATAAGATATCACTTATAGAGGGAATGTAAAAACCGCTACACTTGAACTGAATTGCAAAACAGAACAGAGTCACACGTTTAGAAAACACACTATGGCTGCTGAACGGGAAAGGTGAGGTGGGGTGATGCATAAAACAAGGGTTTCAAATTAGCTCAGATACCGTTCCACAAACCCAATATGTAAGAGACAAAACCTATTCCTTTTTCAGTGAACTGGACTCAACACCCCCTATTCACCGCACAAGAATATATCTGACTAGTAAGAAACTTCAAACCTATGTATTGATATCTCTCTGTAAGTGAGTCAAGGGGGTGTAAAGCGGCATAAACACAGCCGTGAAAAGCAGCTAAACCCCATTATAAAAATAAATTACTTTTCAAAACCAGTGAAACAAAGACAGTGAAAGAGAGAGAAATTCTTACAAAATTCGTTCAGGGGCTGTGATGCAACCTGCATTGACCATATCTAGACCCACAGCTGATTGAGACATAAGGGTGGACACTCTTGGGGCTGAGAGGTTCGGTGAGGTTGGGGGAGCCAACGCAGACCCTTTCAAGTAATACTGCATGGTACCCATCCCATGGGTCCCAAATCTCCAGGTTCAAGGGCATCTTCCTACATCGAAAACATGCATGAGAAACCCAGAAGATGGTACACCGTGTGATCGGGAAAGGTTTCTAAAACGCACCTCATTTCTCATCTCCTTGGCTCGGGTTCGCCATTCCAGCCGCTTTACTAGCCATCTCCCTCCTTGGAGAATCAGCACCTTTAACCTCCTGTTCCGTACAGGTTGCAATTTGTCCTGAGGATGAACGGGAAGAGGGGGAACCAATGAGAGACTAGCTCTAGGGGTTGGGACAGGCACAGGTCACTCTATTTTCCCATCAGGAAGAAGAATTAAGCACAAGCTCAGCCTGCCCCCCAGAACCAGAAGAGGGCCTGAAGCAATCCTGCGCTTTTGCGGCCAGCTTCCAAAAAAGCGATTTGAAAAATGGAGCTCAGAGGCACTGCAATTCACAAACCTGCAGAATTTTAAATGATACCTCTCGTCCACAAATATATTAAGGGAAGGCAACGAAGAGGCTTTGAAAGCAAGGCAGAATTGCAGGAAACAGATTTCAGGAGGTAGATTCGAATCGCCTTGAAAGCACATGAAAAGCGGCCAAACGTGGACAATGATGCCCTTGGCCAAAAAGGGCGTATGCGTTTTTTCCTGAATATATTCAGGAAAAAACGCATACGCCCTTTTTGGCCAACCAAGCAACCTGGAAAGGCAAATCAGTGCTAGAAAGAAGTCTCGCTTCCCAGGGGGCAAAAGGGCCACGCGGAAAAAGGTGTCCAAACCAGAAATGCAGGACCGGCCATGGAGAAATGGGAGCCTTGCTACGCTGATGGGTGGGATGTAAATTGCCAACAGCCACTCTGGAGAAGTGTACGGTGTGTTCTGAAACATCTAAAAAACACAGCTTGGAGAGCATAGGGCACTTCCACTCATGGGCGTATAAATTGGGAAAACTAAAAATCAGCAAGTCACAGGCACCCCAAAGTTTAGGGCTGCTCTGTTGACAAGAACCCCCACTTCATTACACCTTAAATATCCTAGGAAAGAGAAAAATGGATAAAGAAGTTGTGGTCCTCATGTACAATGGAATATCACTCAGCCATGAAATCAACGTCATAAGGCTAGTAGCAGCACGATGAGTGGATTTAGGTACGACGATTCTAAGTGAAATAAGTCACACAGAAAAAGACACTTATCATAAGATATCACTTAGAGAGGGAATGTAAAAACCGCTACACTTGAACTGAATTGCAAAACAGAACAGAGTCACACGTTTAGAAAACACACTATGGCTGCTGAACGGGAAAGGTGAGGTGGGGTGATGCATAAAACAAGGGTTTCAAATTAGCTCAGATACCGTTCCACAAACCCAATATGTAAGAGACGAGACCTATTCCTTTTTCAGTGAACTGGACTCAACACCCCCTATTCACTGCACAAGAATATATCTGACTAGTAAGAAACTTCAAACCTATGTATTGATATCTCTCTGTAAGTGAGTCAAGGGGGTGTAAAGCGGCATAAACACAGCCGTGAAAAGCAGCTAAACCCCATTATAAAAATAAATTACTTTTCAAAACCCGTGAAACAAAGACAGTGAAAGAGAGAGAAATTTTTCCAAAATTCGTTCAGGGGCTGTGATGCAACCTGGATTGACCATATCTAGACCCACAGCTGATTGAGACATAAGGGTGAACACTCTTGGGGCTGAGAGGTTCGGTGAGGTTGGGTGAGCCAACGCAGACCCTTTCAAGTAATACTGCATGGTACCCATCCCATGGGTCCCAAATCTCCAGGTTCAAGGGCATCTTCCTACATCGAAAACATGCATGAGAAACCCAGAAGATGGTACACCGTGTGATCGGGAAAGGTTTCTAAAACGCACCTCATTTCTCATCTCCTTGGCTCGGGTTCGCCATTCCAGCCGATTTACTAGCCATCTCCCTCCTTGGAGAATCAGCACCTTTAACCTCCTGTTCCGTACAGGTTGCAATTTGTCCTGAGGATGAACGGGAAGAGGGGGAACCAATGAGAGACTAGCTCTAGGTGTTGGGACAGGCACAGGTCACTCTATTTTCCCATCAGGAAGAAGAATTAAGCACAAGCTCAGCCTGCCCCCCAGAACCAGAAGAGGGCCTGAAGCAATCCTGCGCTTTTGCGGCCAGCTCCCAAAAAAGCGAGTTGAAAAATGGAGCTCAGGGGCACTGCAATTCACAAACCTGCAGAGTTTTAAATGATACCTCTCGTCCACAAATATATTAAGGGAAGGCAACGAAGAGGCTTTGAAAGCAAGGCAGAATTGCAGGAATCAGATTTCAGGAGGTAGATTCAAATCGCCTTGAAAGCACACGAAAAGCGGCAAAACGTGGACAATGATGCCCTTGGCCAAAAAGGGCGTATGCGTTTTTTCCTGAATATATTCAGGAAAAAACGCATACGCCCTTTTTGGCCAACCAAGCAACCTGGAAAGGCAAATCAGCGCTCCAAAGAAGTCTCGCTTCCCAGCGGGCAAAAGGGCCATGCGGAAAAAAGTGTCCAAACCAGAAATGCAGGACCGGCCATGGAGAAATGGTAGCCTTGCAACGCTGATGGGTGGGATGTAAATTGCCAACAGCCACTCTGGAGACGTGTACGGTGTGTTCTGAAACATCTAAAAAACACAGCTTGGAGAGCATAGGGCACTTCCACTCATGGGCGTATAAATTGGGAAAACTAAAAATCAGCAAGACACAGGCACCCCAAAGTTGAGGGCTGCTCTGTTGACAAGAACCCCCACTTCATTACACCTTAAATATCCTAGGAAAGAGAAAAATGGATAAAGAAGTTGTGGTCCTCATGTACAATGGAATATCACTCAGCCATGAAATCAACGTCATAAGGCTAGTAGCAGCACGATGAGTGGATTTAGGTACGACGATTCTAAGTGAAATAAGTCACACAGAAAAAGACACTTATCATAAGATATCACTTATAGAGGGAATGTAAAAACCGCTACACTTGAACTGAATTGCAAAACAGAACAGAGTCACACGTTTAGAAAACACACTATGGCTGCTGAACGGGAAAGGTGAGGTGGGGTGATGCATAAAACAAGGGTTTCAAATTAGCTCAGATACCGTTCCATAAACCCAATATGTAAGAGACAAGACCTATTCCTTTTTCAGTGAACTGGACTCAACACCCCCTATTCACCGCACAAGAATATATCTGACTAGTAAGAATCTTCAAACCTATGTATTGATATCTCTCTGTAAGTGAGTCAAGGGGGTGTAAAGCGGCATAAACACAGCCGTGAAAAGCAGCTAAACCCCATTATAAAAATAAATTACTTTTCAAAACCAGTGAAACAAAGACAGTGAAAGAGAGAGAAATTCTTACAAAATTCGTTCAGGGGCTGTGATGCAAACTGGATTGACCATATCTAGACCCACAGCTGATTGAGACATAAGGGTGGACACTCTTGGGGCTGAGAGGTTCGGTGAGGTTGGGTGAGCCAACACAGACCCTTTCAAGTAATACTGCATGGTACCCATCCCATGGGTCCCAAATCTCCAGGTTCAAGGGCATCTTCCTACATCGAAAACATGCATGAGAAACCCAGAAGATGGTACACCGTGTGATCGGGAAAGGTTTCTAAAACGCACCTCATTTCTCATCTCCTTGGCTCGGGTTCGCCATTCCAGCCGATTTACTAGCCATCTCCCTCCTTGGAGAATCAGCACCTTTAACCTCCTGTTCCGTACAGGTTGCAATTTGTCCTGAGGATGAACGGGAAGAGGGGGAACAAATGAGAGACTAGCTCTAGGTGTTGGGACAGGCACAGGTCACTCTATTTTCCCATCAGGAAGAAGAATTAAGCACAAGCTCAGCCTGCCCCCCAGAACCAGAAGAGGGCCTGAAGCAATCCTGCGCTTTTGCGGCCAGCTCCCAAAAAAGCGAGCTGAAAAATGGAGCTCAGGGGCACTGCAATTCACAAACCTGCAGAGTTTTAAATGATACCTCTCGTCCACAAATATATTAAGGGAAGGCAACGAAGAGGCTTTGAAAGCAAGGCAGAATTGCAGGAAACAGATTTCAGGAGGTAGATTCGAATCGCCTTGAAAGCACACGAAAAGCGGCAAAACGTGGACAATGATGCCCTTGGCCAAAAAGGGCGTATGCGTTTTTTCCTGAATATATTCAGGAAAAAACGCATACGCCCTTTTTGGCCAACCAAGCAACCTGGAAAGGCAAATCAGTGCTAGAAAGAAGTCTCGCTTCCCAGGGGGCAAAAGGGCCACGCGGAAAAAGGTGTCCAAACCAGAAATGCAGGACCGGCCATGGAGAAATGGGAGCCTTGCTACGCTGATGGGTGGGATGTAAATTGCCAACAGCCACTCTGGAGAAGTGTACGGTGTGTTCTGAAACATCTAAAAAACACAGCCTGGAGAGCATAGGGCACTTCCACTCATGGGCGTATAAATTGGGAAAACTAAAAATCAGCAAGTCACAGGCACCCCAAAGTTTAGGGCTGCTCTGTTGACAAGAACAACCACTTCATTACACCTTAAATATCCTAGGAAAGAGAAAAATGGATAAAGAAGTTGTGGTCCTCATGTACAATGGAATATCACTCAGCCATGAAATCAACGTCATAAGGCTAGTAGCAGCACGATGAGTGGATTTAGGTACGACGATTCTAAGTGAAATAAGTCACACAGAAAAAGACACTTATCATAAGATATCACTTAGAGAGGGAATGTAAAAACCGCTACACTTGAACTGAATTGCAAAACAGAACAGAGTCACACGTTTAGAAAACACACTATGGCTGCTGAACGGGAAAGGTGAGGTGGGGTGATGCATAAAACAAGGGTTTCAAATTAGCTCAGATACCGTTCCACAAACCCAATATGTAAGAGACGAGACCTATTCCTTTTTCAGTGAACTGGACTCAACACCCCCTATTCACTGCACAAGAATATATCTGACTAGTAAGAAACTTCAAACCTATGTATTGATATGTCTCTGTAAGTGAGTCAAGGGGGTGTAAAGCGGCATAAACACAGCCGTGAAAAACAGCTAAACCCCATTATAAAAATAAATTACTTTTCAAAACCAGTGAAACAAAGACAGTGAAAGAGAGAGAAATTCTTACAAAATTCATTCAGGGGCTGTGATGCAACCTGGATTGACCATATCTAGACCCACAGCTGATTGAGACATAAGGGTGGACACTCTTGGGGCTCAGAGGTTTGGTGAGCTTGGGTGAGCCAACGCAGACCCTTTCAAGTAATACTGCATGTTACCCATCCCATGGGTCCCAAATCTCCAGGTTCAAGGGCATCTTCCTACGTCCAAAACATGCATGAGAAACCCAGAAGATGGTACACCGTGTGATCGGGAAAGGTTTCTAAAACGCACCTCATTTCTCATCTCCTTGTGCTCGGGTTCGCCATTCCAGCCGATTTACTAGCCATCTCCCACCTTGGAGAATCAGCACCTTTAACCTCCTGTTCCATACAGGTTGCAATTTGTCCTGAGGATGAACGGGAAGAGGGGGAACCAATGAGAGACTAGCTCTAGGGGTTGGGACAGGCACAGGTCACTCTATTTTCCCATCAGGAAGAAGAATTAACCACAAGCTCAGCCTGCCCCCCAGAACCAGAAGAGGGCCTGAAGCAATCCTGCACATTTGCGGCCAGCTCCCAGAATAGCGAGTTGAAAAATGGAGCTCAGGGGCACTGCAATTCACAAACCTGCTGAGTTATAAATGATAACTCTCGTCCACAAATATATTGAGGGAAGGCAACGAAGAGGCTTTGAAAGCAAGGCAGAATTGCAGGAAACAGATTTCAGGAGGTAGATTCGAATCGCCTTGAAAGCACATGAAAAGCGGCAAAACGTGGACAATGATGCCCTTGGCCAAAAAGGGCGTATGCGTTTTTTCCTGAATATATTCAGGAAAAAACGCATACGCCCTTTTTGGCCAACCAAGCAACCTGGAAAGGCAAATCAGCGCTCCAAAGAAGTCTCGCTTCCCAGCGGGCAAAAGGGCCATGCGGAAAAAAGTGTCCAAACCAGAAATGCAGGACCGGCCATGGAGAAATGGGAGCCTTGCAACGCTGATGGGTGGGATGTAAATTGCCAACAGCCACTCTGGAGACGTGTACGGTGTGTTCTGAAACATCTAAAAAACACAGCTTGGAGAGCATAGGGCACTTCCACTCATGGGCGTATAAATTGGGAAAACTAAAAATCAGCAAGACACAGGCATCCCAAAGTTGAGGGCTGCTCTGTTGACAAGAACCCCCACTTCATTACTCCTTAAATATCCTAGGAAAGAGAAAAATGGATAAAGAAGTTGTGGTCCTCATGTACAATGGAATATCACTCAGCCATGAAATGAACGTCATAAGGCTAGTAGCAGCACGATGAGTGGATTTAGGTACGATGATTCTAAGTGAAATTAGTCACACAGAAAAAGACACTTATCATAAGATATCACTTATAGAGGGAATGTAAAAACCGCTACACTTGAACTGAATGGCAAAACAGAACAGAGTCACACGTTTAGAAAACACACTATGGCTGCTGAACGGGAAAGGTGAGGTGGGGTGATGCATAAAACAAGGGTTTCAAATTAGCTCAGATACCGTTCCACAAACCCAATATGTAAGAGAGAAGACCTATTCCTTTTTCAGTGAACTGGACTCAACACCCCCTATTCACCGCACAAGAATATATCTGACTAGTAAGAATCTTCAAACCTATGTATTGATATCTCTCTGTAAGTGAGTCAAGGGGGTGTAAAGCGGCATAAACACAGCCGTGAAAAGCAGCTAAACCCCATTATAAAAATAAATTACTTTTCAAAACCAGTGAAACAAAGACAGTGAAAGAGAGAGAAATTCTTACAAAATTCGTTCAGGGGCTGTGATGCAACCTGGATTGACCATATCTAGACCCACAGCTGATTGAGACATAAGGGTGGACACTCTTGTGGCTGAGAGGTTCGGTGAGGTTGGGGGAGCCAACCTAGACCCTTTCAAGTAATACTGCATGGTACCCATCCCATGGGTCCCAAATCTCCAGGTTCAAGGGCATCTTCCTACATCGAAAACATGCATGAGAAACCCAGAAGATGGTACACCGTGTGATCGGGAAAGGTTTCTAAAACGCACCTCATTTCTCATCTCCTTGGCTCGGGTTCGCCATTCCAGCCGATTTACTAGCCATCTCCCTCCTTGGAGAATCAGCACCTTTAACCTCCTGTTCCGTACAGGTTGCAATTTGTCCTGAGGATGAACGGGAAGAGGGGGAACCAATGAGTGACTAGCTCTAGGTGTTGGGACAGGCACAGGTCACTCTATTTTCCCATCAGGAAGAAGAATTAAGCACGAGCTCAGCCTGCCCTCCAGAACCAGAAGAGGGACTGAAGCAATCCTGCGCTTTTGCGGCCAGCTCCCAAAAAAGCGAGTTGAAAAATGGAGCTCAGGTGCACTGCAATTCACAAACCTGCAGAGTTTTAAATGATACTTCTCGTCCACAAATATATTAAGGGAAGGCAACGAAGAGGCCTTGAAAGCATGGCAGAATTGCAGGAAACAGATTACAGGAGGTAGATTCGAATCGCCTTGAAAGCACACGAAAAGCGGCAAAACGTGGACAATGATGCCCTTGGCCAAAAACGGCATATGCGTTTTTTCCTGAATATATTCAGGAAAAAACGCATACGCCCTTTTTGGCCAACCAAGCAACCTGGAAAGTCAAATCAGCGCTCCAAAGAAGTCTCGCTTCCCAGCGGGCAAAAGGGCCATGCGGAAAAAGGTGTCCAAACCAGAAATGCAGGACCGGCCATGGAGAAATTGGAGCCTTGCTACGCTGATGGGTGGGATGTAAATTGCCAACAGCCACTCTGGAGAAGTGTACGGTGTGTTCTGAAACATCTAAAAAACACAGCTTGGAGAGCATAGGGCACTTCCATTCATGGGCGTATAAATTGGGAAAACTAAAAATCAGCAAGACACAGGCACCCCAAAGTTTAGGGCTGCTCTGTTGACAAGAACCCCCACTTCATTACACCTTAAATATCCTAGGAAAGAGAAAAATGGATAAAGAAGTTGTGGTCCTCATGTACAATGGAATATCACTCAGCCATGAAATCAACGTCATAAGGCTAGTAGCAGCACGATGAGTGGATTTAGGTACGACGATTCTAAGTGAAATAAGTCACACAGAAAAAGACACTTATCATAAGATATCACTTATAGAGGGAATGTAAAAACCGCTACACTTGAACTGAATTGCAAAACAGAACAGAGTCACACGTTTAGAAAACACACTATGGCTGCTGAACGGGAAAGGTGAGGTGGGGTGATGCATAAAACAAGGGTTTCAAATTAGCTCAGATACCGTTCCACAAACCCAATATGTAAGAGACAAAACCTATTCCTTTTTCAGTGAACTGGACTCAACACCCCCTATTCACCGCACAAGAATATATCTGACTAGTAAGAAACTTCAAACCTATGTATTGATATCTCTCTGTAAGTGAGTCAAGGGGGTGTAAAGCGGCATAAACACAGCCGTGAAAAGCAGCTAAACCCCATTATAAAAATAAATTACTTTTCAAAACCAGTGAAACAAAGACAGTGAAAGAGAGAGAAATTCTTACAAAATTCGTTCAGGGGCTGTGATGCAACCTGCATTGACCATATCTAGACCCACAGCTGATTGAGACATAAGGGTGGACACTCTTGGGGCTGAGAGGTTCGGTGAGGTTGGGGGAGCCAACGCAGACCCTTTCAAGTAATACTGCATGGTACCCATCCCATGGGTCCCAAATCTCCAGGTTCAAGGGCATCTTCCTACATCGAAAACATGCATGAGAAACCCAGAAGATGGTACACCGTGTGATCGGGAAAGGTTTCTAAAACGCACCTCATTTCTCATCTCCTTGGCTCGGGTTCGCCATTCCAGCCGCTTTACTAGCCATCTCCCTCCTTGGAGAATCAGCACCTTTAACCTCCTGTTCCGTACAGGTTGCAATTTGTCCTGAGGATGAACGGGAAGAGGGGGAACCAATGAGAGACTAGCTCTAGGGGTTGGGACAGGCACAGGTCACTCTATTTTCCCATCAGGAAGAAGAATTAAGCACAAGCTCAGCCTGCCCCCCAGAACCAGAAGAGGGCCTGAAGCAATCCTGCGCTTTTGCGGCCAGCTTCCAAAAAAGCGAGTTGAAAAATGGAGCTCAGAGGCACTGCAATTCACAAACCTGCAGAATTTTAAATGATACCTCTCGTCCACAAATATATTAAGGGAAGGCAACGAAGAGGCTTTGAAAGCAAGGCAGAATTGCAGGAAACAGATTTCAGGAGGTAGATTCGAATCGCCTTGAAAGCACATGAAAAGCGGCCAAACGTGGACAATGATGCCCTTGGCCAAAAAGGGCGTATGCGTTTTTTCCTGAATATATTCAGGAAAAAACGCATACGCCCTTTTTGGCCAACCAAGCAACCTGGAAATGCAAATCAGTGCTAGAAAGAAGTCTCGCTTCCCAGGGGGCAAAAGGGCCACGCGGAAAAAGGTGTCCAAACCAGAAATGCAGGACCGGCCATGGAGAAATGGGAGCCTTGCTACGCTGATGGGTGGGATGTAAATTGCCAACAGCCACTCTGGAGAAGTGTACGGTGTGTTCTGAAACATCTAAAAAACACAGCTTGGAGAGCATAGGGCACTTCCACTCATGGGCGTATAAATTGGGAAAACTAAAAATCAGCAAGTCACAGGCACCCCAAAGTTTAGGGCTGCTCTGTTGACAAGAACCCCCACTTCATTACACCTTAAATATCCTAGGAAAGAGAAAAATGGATAAAGAAGTTGTGGTCCTCATGTACAATGGAATATCACTCAGCCATGAAATCAACGTCATAAGGCTAGTAGCAGCACGATGAGTGGATTTAGGTACGACGATTCTAAGTGAAATAAGTCACACAGAAAAAGACACTTATCATAAGATATCACTTAGAGAGGGAATGTAAAAACCGCTACACTTGAACTGAATTGCAAAACAGAACAGAGTCACACGTTTAGAAAACACACTATGGCTGCTGAACGGGAAAGGTGAGGTGGGGTGATGCATAAAACAAGGGTTTCAAATTAGCTCAGATACCGTTCCACAAACCCAATATGTAAGAGACGAGACCTATTCCTTTTTCAGTGAACTGGACTCAACACCCCCTATTCACTGCACAAGAATATATCTGACTAGTAAGAAACTTCAAACCTATGTATTGATATCTCTCTGTAAGTGAGTCAAGGGGGTGTAAAGCGGCATAAACACAGCCGTGAAAAGCAGCTAAACCCCATTATCAAAATAAATTACTTTTCAAAACCAGTGAAACAAAGACAGTGAAAGAGAGAGAAATTCTTACAAAATTCATTCAGGGGCTGTGATGCAACCTGGATTGACCATATCTAGACCCACAGCTGATTGAGACATAAGGGTGGACACTCTTGGGGCTCAGAGGTTTGGTGAGCTTGGGTGAGCCAACGCAGACCCTTTCAAGTAATACTGCATGGTACCCATCCCATGGGTCCCAAATCTCCAGGTTCAAGGGCATCTTCCTACGTCCAAAACATGCATGAGAAACCCAGAAGATGGTACACCTTGTGATCGGGAAAGGTTTCTAAAACGCACCTCATTTCTCATCTCCTTGTGCTCGGGTTCGCCATTCCAGCCGATTTACTAGCCATCTCCCACCTTGGAGAATCAGCACCTTTAACCTCCTGTTCCATACAGGTTGCAATTTGTCCTGAGGATGAACGGGAAGAGGGGGAACCAATGAGAGACTAGCTCTAGGTGTTGGGACAGGCACAGGTCACTCTATTTTCCCATCAGGAAGAAGAATTAAGCACAAGCTCAGCCTGCCCCCCAGAACCAGAAGAGGGACTGAAGCAATCCTGCGCTTTTGCGGCCAGCTTCCAAAAAAGCGAGTTGAAAAATGGAGCTCAGAGGCACTGCAATTCACAAACCTGCAGAATTTTAAATGATACCTCTCGTCCACAAATATATTAAGGGAAGGCAACGAAGAGGCTTTGAAAGCAAGGCAGAATTGCAGGAAACAGATTTCAGGAGGTAGATTCGAATCGCCTTGAAAGCACATGAAAAGCGGCCAAACGTGGACAATGATGCCCTTGGCCAAAAAGGGCGTATGTGTTTTTTCCTGAACATATTCAGGAAAAAACGCATACGCCTTTTTTGGCCAACCAAGCAACCTGGAAAGGCAAATCAGCGCTCCAAAGAAGTCTCGCTTCCCAGCGGGCAAAAGGGCCATGCGGAAAAAGATGTCCAAACCAGAAATGCAGGACCGGCCATGGAGAAATGGGAGCCTTGCTACGCTGATAGGTGGGATGTAAATTGCCAACAGCCACTCTGGAGACGGGTACGGTGTGTTCTGAAACATCTAAAAAACACAGCTTGGAGAGCATAGGGCACTTCCACTCATGGGCGTATAAATTGGGAAAACTAAAAATCAGCAAGACACAGGCACCCCAAAGTTTAGGGCTGCTCTGTTGACAAGAACCCCCACTTCATTACACCTTAAATATCCTAGGAAAGAGAAAAATGGATAAAGAAGTTGTGGTCCTCATGTACAATGGAATATCACTCAGCCATGAAATCAACGTCATAAGGCTAGTAGCAGCACGATGAGTGGATTTAGGTACGATGATTCTAAGTGAAATAATTCACACAGAAAAAGACACTTATCATAAGATATCACTTATAGAGGGAATGTAAAAACCACTACACTTGAACTGAATTGCAAAACAGAACATAGTCACACGTTTAGAAAACACACTATGGCGGCTGAACGGGAAAGGTGAGGTGGGGTGATGCATAAAACAAGGGTTTCAAATTAGCTCAGATACCGTTCCACAAACCCAATATGTAAGAGAGAAGACCTATTCCTTTTTCAGTGAACTGGACTCAACACCCCCTATTCACCGCACAAGAATATATCTGACTAGTAAGAATCTTCAAACCTATGTATTGATATCTCTCTGTAAGTGAGTCAAGGGGGTGTAAAGCGGCATAAACACAGCCGTGAAAAGCAGCTAAACCCCATTATAAAAATAAATTACTTTTCAAAACCAGTGAAACAAAGACAGTGAAAGAGAGAGAAATTCTTACAAAATTCGTTCAGGGGCTGTGATGCAACCTGGATTGACCATATCTAGACCCACAGCTGATTGAGACATAAGGGTGGACACTCTTGGGGCTGAGAGGTTCGGTGGGGTTGGGAGACCCAACGCAGACCCTTTCAAGTAATACTGCATGGTACCCATCCCATGGGTCCCAAATCTCCAGGTTCAAGGGCATCTTCCTACGTCGAAAACAGGCATGAGAAACCCAGAAGATGGTACACCGTGTGATCGGGAAAGGTTTCTAAAACGCACCTCATTTCTCATCTCCTTGGCTCGGGTTCGCCATTCCAGCCGATTTACTAGCCATCTCCCTCCTTGGAGAATCAGCACCTTTAACCTCCTGTTCCGTACAGGTTGCAATTTGTCCTGAGGATGAACGGGAAGAGGGGGAACCAATGAGAGACTAGCTCTAGGGGTTGGGACAGGCACAGGTCACTCTATTTTCCCATCAGGAAGAAGAATTAAGCAGAAGCTCAGCCTGCCCCCCAGAACCAGAAGAGGGCCTGAAGCAATCCTGCGCTTTTGCGGCCAGCTCCCAAAAAAGCGAGTTGAAAAATGGAGCTCAGGGGCACTGCAATTCACAAACCTGCAGAGTTTTAAATGATACCTCTCGTCCACAAATATATTAAGGGAAGGCAACGAAGAGGCTTTGAAAGCAAGGCAGAATTGCAGGAAACAGATTTCAGGAGGTAGATTCGAATCGCATTGAAAGCACAGGAAAAGCGGCAAAACGTGGACAATAATGCCCTTGGCCAAAAAGGGCGTATGCGTTTTTTCCTGAATATATTCAGGAAAAAACGCATACGCCCTTTTTGGCCAACCAAGCAACCTGGAAAGGCAAATCAGCGCTCCAAAGAAGTCTCGCTTCCCAGCGGGCAAAAGGGCCATGCGGAAAAAGGTGTCCAAACCAGAAATGCAGGACCGGCCATGGAGAAATGGGAGCCTTGCTACGCTGATGGGTGGGATGTAAATTGCCAACAGCCACTCTGGAGAAGTGTACGGTGTGTTCTGAAACATCTAAAAAACACAGCTTGGAGAGCATAGGGCACTTCCACTCATGGGCGTATAAATTGGGAAAACTAAAAATCAGCAAGACACAGGCACCCCAAAGTTTAGGGCTGCTCTGTTGACAAGAACCCCCACTTCATTACACCTTAAATATCCTAGGAAAGAGAAAAATGGATAAAGAAGTTGTGGTCCTCATGTACAATGGAATATCACTCAGCCATGAAATCCACGTCATAAGGCTAGTAGCAGCACGATGAGTGGATTTAGGTACGACGATTCTAAGTGAAATAAGTCACACAGAAAAAGACACTTATCATAAGATATCACTTATAGAGGGAATGTAAAAACCGCTACACTTGAACTGAATTGCAAAACTGAACAGAGTCACACGTTTAGAAAACACACTATGGCTGCTGAACGGGAAAGGTGAGGTGGGGTGATGCATAAAACAAGGGTTTCAAATTAGCTCAGATACCGTTCCACAAACCCAATATGTAAGAGACAAGACCTATTCCTTTTTCAGTGAACTGGACTCAACACCCCCTATTCACCGCACAAGAATATATCTGACTAGTAAGAAACTTCAAACCTATGTATTGATATCTCTCTGTAAGTGAGTCAAGGGGGTGTAAAGCGGCATAAACACAGCCGTGAAAAGCAGCTAAACCCCATTATAAAAATAAATTACTTTTCAAAACCAGTGAAACAAAGACAGTGAAAGAGAGAGAAATTCTTCCAAAATTCGTTCAGGGGCTGTGATGCAACCTGCATTGACCATATCTAGACCCACAGCTGATTGAGACATAAGGGTGGACACTCTTGGGGCTGAGAGGTTCGGTGAGGTTGGGGGAGCCAACGCAGACCCTTTCAAGTAATACTGCATGGTACCCATCCCATGGGTCCCAAATCTCCAGGTTCAAGGGCATCTTCCTACATCGAAAACAGGCATGAGAAACCCAGAAGATGGTACACCGTGTGATCGGGAAAGGTTTCTAAAACGCACCTCATTTCTCATCTCCTTGGCTCGGGTTCGCCATTCCAGCCGCTTTACTAGCCATCTCCCTCCTTGGAGAATCAGCACCTTTAACCTCCTGTTCCGTACAGGTTGCAATTTGTCCTGAGGATGAACGGGAAGAGGGGGAACCAATGAGAGACTAGCTCTAGGGGTTGGGACAGGCACAGGTCACTCTATTTTCCCATCAGGAAGAAGAATTAAGCACAAGCTCAGCCTGCCCCCCAGAACCAGAAGAGGGCCTGAAGCAATCCTGCGCTTTTGCGGCCAGCTTCCAAAAAAGTGAGTTGAAAAATGGAGCTCAGAGGCACTGCAATTCACAAACCTGCAGAGTTTTAAATGATACCTCTCGTCCACAAATATATTAAGGGAAGGCAACGAAGAGGCTTTGAAAGCAAGGCAGAATTGCAGGAAACAGATTTCAGGAGGTAGATTCGAATCGCCTTGAAAGCACATGAAAAGCGGCCAAACGTGGACAATGATGCCCTTGGCCAAAAAGGGCGTATGTGTTTTTTCCTGAACATATTCAGGAAAAAACGCATACGCCCTTGTTGGCCAACCAAGCAACCTGGAAAGGCAAATCAGCGCTCCAAAGAAGTCTCGCTTCCCAGCGGGCAAAAGGGCCATGCGGAAAAAGATGTCCAAACCAGAAATGCAGGACCGGCCATGGAGAAATGGGAGCCTTGCTACGCTGATGGGTGGGATGTAAATTGCCAACAGCCACTCTGGAGACGTGTACGGTGTGTTCTGAAACATCTAAAAAACACAGCTTGGAGAGCATAGGGCACTTCCACTCATGGGCGTATAAATTGGGAAAACTAAAAATCAGCAAGACACAGGCACCCCAAAGTTTAGGGCTGCTCTGTTGACAAGAACCCCCACTTCATTACACCTTAAATATCCTAGGAAAAAGAAAAATGGATAAAGAAGTTGTGGTCCTCATGTACAATGGAATATCACTCAGCCATGAAATCAACGTCATAAGTCTAGTAGCAGCACGATGAGTGGATTTAGGTACGATGATTCTAAGTGAAATAAGTCACACAGAAAAAGACACTTATCATAAGATATCACTTATAGAGGGAATGTAAAAACCACTACACTTGAACTGAATTGCAAAACAGAACACAGTCACACGTTTAGAAAACACACTATGGCTGCTGAACGGGAAAGGTGAGGTGGGGTGATGCATAAAACAAGGGTTTCAAATTAGCTCAGATACCGTTCCACAAACCCAATATGTAAGAGAGAAGACCTATTCCTTTTTCAGTGAACTGGACTCAACACCCCCTATTCACCGCACAAGAATGTATCTGACTAGTAAGAATCTTCAAACCTATGTATTGATATCTCTCTGTAAGTGAGTCAAGGGGGTGTAAAGCGGCATAAACACAGCCGTGAAAAGCAGCTAAACCCCATTATAAAAATAAATTACTTTTCAAAACCAGTGAAACAAAGACAGTGAAAGAGAGAGAAATTCTTACAAAATTCGTTCAGGGGCTGTGATGCAACCTGGATTGACCATATCTAGACCCACAGCTGATTGAGACATAAGGGTGGACACTCTTGGGGCTGAGAGGTTCGGTGGGGTTGGGGGACCCAACGCAGACCCTTTCAAGTAATACTGCATGGTACCCATCCCATGGGTCCCAAATCTCCAGGTTCAAGGGCATCTTCCTACGTCGAAAACAGGCATGAGAAACCCAGAAGATGGTACACCGTGTGATCGGGAAAGGTTTCTAAAACGCACCTCATTTCTCATCTCCTTGGCTCGGGTTCGCCATTCCAGCCGATTTACTAGCCATCTCCCTCCTTGGAGAATCAGCACCTTTAACCTCCTGTTCCGTACAGGTTGCAATTTGTCCTGAGGATGAACGGGAAGAGGGGGAACCAATGAGAGACTAGCTCTAGGGGTTGGGACAGGCACAGGTCACTCTATTTTCCCATCAGGAAGAAGAATTAAGCACAAGCTCAGCCTGCCCCCCAGAACCAGAAGAGGGCCTGAAGCAATCCTGCGCTTTTGCGGCCAGCTCCCAAAAAAGCGAGTTGAAAAATGGAGCTCAGGGGCACTGCAATTCACAAACCTGCAGAATTTTAAATGATACCTCTCGTCCACAAATATATTAAGGGAAGGCAACGAAGAGGCTTTGAAAGCAAGGCAGAATTGCAGGAAACAGATTTCAGGAGGTAGATTCGAATCGCCTTGAAAGCACATGAAAAGCGGCCAAACGTGGACAATGATGCCCTTGGCCAAAAAGGGCGTATGTGTTTTTTCCTGAACATATTCAGGAAAAAACGCATACGCCCTTTTTGGCCAACCAAGCAACCTGGAAAGGCAAATCAGCGCTCCAAAGAAGTCTCGCTTCCCAGCGGGCAAAAGGGCCATGCGGAAAAAGATGTCCAAACCAGAAATGCAGGACCGGCCATGGAGAAATGGGAGCCTTGCTACGCTGATAGGTGGGATGTAAATTGCCAACAGCCACTCTGGAGACGGGTACGGTGTGTTCTGAAACATCTAAAAAACACAGCTTGGAGAGCATAGGGCACTTCCACTCATGGGCGTATAAATTGGGAAAACTAAAAATCAGCAAGACACAGGCACCCCAAAGTTTAGGGCTGCTCTGTTGACAAGAACCCCCACTTCATTACACCTTAAATATCCTAGGAAAGAGAAAAATGGATAAAGAAGTTGTGGTCCTCATGTACAATGGAATATCACTCAGCCATGAAATCAACGTCATAAGGCTAGTAGCAGCACGATGAGTGGATTTAGGTACGATGATTCTAAGTGAAATAATTCACACAGAAAAAGACACTTATCATAAGATATCACTTATAGAGGGAATGTAAAAACCACTACACTTGAACTGAATTGCAAAACAGAACAGAGTCACACGTTTAGAAAACACACTATGGCGGCTGAACGGGAAAGGTGAGGTGGGGTGATGCATAAAACAAGGGTTTCAAATTAGCTCAGATACCGTTCCACAAACCCAATATGTAAGAGAGAAGACCTATTCCTTTTTCAGTGAACTGGACTCAACACCCCCTATTCACCGCACAAGAATATATCTGACTAGTAAGAAACTTCAAACCTATGTATTGATATCTCTCTGTAAGTGAGTCAAGGGGGTGTAAAGCGGCATAAACACAGCCGTGAAAAGCAGCTAAACCCCATTATAAAAATAAATTACTTTTCAAAACCAGTGAAACAAAGACAGTGAAAGAGAGAGAAATTCTTCCAAAATTCGTTCAGGGGCTGTGATGCAACCTGCATTGACCATATCTAGACCCACAGCTGATTGAGACATAAGGGTGGACACTCTTGGGGCTGAGAGGTTCGGTGGGGTTGGGAGAGCAAAAGCAGACCCTTTCAAGTAATACTGCATGGTACCCATCCCATGGGTCCCAAATCTCCAGGTTCAAGGGCATCTTCCTACGTCGAAAACAGGCATGAGAAACCCAGAAGATGGTACACCGTGTGATCGGGAAAGGTTTCTAAAACGCACCTCATTTCTCATCTCCTTGGCTCGGGTTCGCCATTCCAGCCGATTTACTAGCCATCTCCCTCCTTGGAGAATCAGCACCTTTAACCTCCTGTTCCGTACAGGTTGCAATTTGTCCTGAGGATGAACGGGAAGAGGGGGAACCAATGAGAGACTAGCTCTAGGGGTTGGGACAGGCACAGGTCACTCTATTTTCCCATCAGGAAGAAGAATTAAGCACAAGCTCAGCCTGCCCCCCAGAACCAGAAGAGGGCCTGAAGCAATCCTGCGCTTTTGCGGCCAGCTCCCAAAAAAGCGAGTTGAAAAATGGAGCTCAGGGGCACTGCAATTCACAAACCTGCAGAGTTTTAAATGATACCTCTCGTCCACAAATATATTAAGGGAAGGCAACGAAGAGGCTTTGAAAGCAAGGCAGAATTGCAGGAAACAGATTTCAGGAGGTAGATTCGAATCGCATTGAAAGCACACGAAAAGCGGCAAAACGTGGACAATAATGCCCTTGGCCAAAAAGGGCGTATGCGTTTTTTCCTGAATATATTCAGGAAAAAACGCATACGCCCTTTTTGGCCAACCAAGCAACCTGGAAAGGCAAATCAGCGCTCCAAAGAAGTCTCGCTTCCCAGCGGGCAAAAGGGCCATGCGGAAAAAGGTGTCCAAACCAGAAATGCAGGACCGGCCATGGAGAAATGGGAGCCTTGCTACGCGGATGGGTGGGATGTAAATTGCCAACAGCCACTCTGGAGAAGTGTACGGTGTGTTCTGAAACATCTAAAAAACACAGCTTGGAGAGCATAGGGCACTTCCACTCATGGGCGTATAAATTGGGAAAACTAAAAATCAGCAAGACACAGGCACCCCAAAGTTTAGGGCTGCTCTGTTGACAAGAACCCCCACTTCATTACACCTTAAATATCCTAGGAAAGAGAAAAATGGATAAAGAAGTTGTGGTCCTCATGTACAATGGAATATCACTCAGCCATGAAATCAACGTCATAAGGCTAGTAGCAGCACGATGAGTGGATTTAGGTACGATGATTCTAAGTGAAATAATTCACACAGAAAAAGACACTTATCATAAGATATCACTTATAGAGGGAATGTAAAAACCACTACACTTGAACTGAATTGCAAAACAGAACAGAGTCACACGTTTAGAAAACACACTATGGCGGCTGAACGGGAAAGGTGAGGTGGGGTGATGCATAAAACAAGGGTTTCGGGCTTCCCTGGTGGCGCAGTGGTTGAGAATCTGCCTGCTAATGCAGGGGACACGGGTTCGAGCCCTGGTCTGGGAAGATCCCACATGCCACGGAGCAGCTGGGCCCGTGAGCCACAATTGCTGAGCCTGCGCGTCTGGAGCCTCTGCCCCGTGACGGGAGGGGCCGCGATAGAGAAAGGCCCGCGCACCGCGATGAAGAGCGGTCCCCGCACCGCGATGAAGAGTGGCCCCCGCTTGCCGCAACTGGAGAAAGCCCTCGCACGAACCGAAGACCCAACACAGCCAAAAATAAATAAATAAATAAATAAATAAACAAATAGAGCTCATGTGAACACTTGTGTACAGGCTTGTGTGTAAATTTAAAAAAAAAAAAAAAAAAAAAAAAAAAAAAACAAGGGTTTCAAATTAGCTCAGATACCGTTCCACAAACCCAATATGTAAGAGAGAAGACCTATTCCTTTTTCAGTGAACTGGACTCAACACCCCCTATTCACCGCACAAGAATATATCTGACTAGTAAGAAACTTCAAACCTATGTATTGATATCTCTCTGTAAGTGAGTCAAGGGGGTGTAAAGCGGCATAAACACAGCCGTGAAAAGCAGCTAAACCCCATTATAAAAATAAATTACTTTTCAAAACCAGTGAAACAAAGACAGTGAAAGAGAGAGAAATTCTTCCAAAATTCGTTCAGGGGCTGTGATGCAACCTGCATTGACCATATCTAGACCCACAGCTGATTGAGACATAAGGGTGGACACTCTTGGGGCTGAGAGGTTCGGTGAGGTTGGGGGAGCCAACGCAGACCCTTTCAAGTAATACTGCATGGTACCCATCCCATGGGTCCCAAATCTCCAGGTTCAAGGGCATCTTCCTACATCGAAAACAGGCATGAGAAACCCAGAAGATGGTACACCGTGTGATCGGGAAAGGTTTCTAAAACGCACCTCATTTCTCATCTCCTTGGCTCGGGTTCGCCATTCCAGCCGCTTTACTAGCCATCTCCCTCCTTGGAGAATCAGCACCTTTAACCTCCTGTTCCGTACAGGTTGCAATTTGTCCTGAGGATGAACGGGAAGAGGGGGAACCAATGAGAGACTAGCTCTAGGGGTTGGGACAGGCACAGGTCACTCTATTTTCCCATCAGGAAGAAGAATTAAGCACAAGCTCAGCCTGCCCCCCAGAACCAGAAGAGGGCCTGAAGCAATCCTGCGCTTTTGCGGCCAGCTTCCAAAAAAGCGAGTTGAAAAATGGAGCTCAGAGGCACTGCAATTCACAAACCTGCAGAGTTTTAAATGATACCTCTCGTCCACAAATATATTAAGGGAAGGCAACGAAGAGGCTTTGAAAGCAAGGCAGAATTGCAGGAAACAGATTTCAGGAGGTAGATTCGAATCGCCTTGAAAGCACATGAAAAGCGGCCAAACGTGGACAATGATGCCCTTGGCCAAAAAGGGCGTATGTGTTTTTTCCTGAACATATTCAGGAAAAAACGCATACGCCCTTTTTGGCCAACCAAGCAACCTGGAAAGGCAAATCAGCGCTCCAAAGAAGTCTCGCTTCCCAGCGGGCAAAAGGGCCATGCGGAAAAAGATGTCCAAACCAGAAATGCAGGACCGGCCATGGAGAAATGGGAGCCTTGCTACGCTGATGGGTGGGATGTAAATTGCCAACAGCCACTCTGGAGACGTGTACGGTGTGTTCTGAAACATCTAAAAAACACAGCTTGGAGAGCATAGGGCACTTCCACTCATGGGCGTATAAATTGGGAAAACTAAAAATCAGCAAGACACAGGCACCCCAAAGTTTAGGGCTGCTCTGTTGACAAGAACCCCCACTTCATTACACCTTAAATATCCTAGGAAAAAGAAAAATGGATAAAGAAGTTGTGGTCCTCATGTACAATGGAATATCACTCAGCCATGAAATCAACGTCATAAGTCTAGTAGCAGCACGATGAGTGGATTTAGGTACGATGATTCTAAGTGAAATAAGTCACACAGAAAAAGACACTTATCATAAGATATCACTTATAGAGGGAATGTAAAAACCACTACACTTGAACTGAATTGCAAAACAGAACAGAGTCACACGTTTAGAAAACACACTATGGCTGCTGAACGGGAAAGGTGAGGTGGGGTGATGCATAAAACAAGGGTTTCAAATTAGCTCAGATACCGTTCCACAAACCCAATATGTAAGAGAGAAGACCTATTCCTTTTTCAGTGAACTGGACTCAACACCCCCTATTCACCGCACAAGAATATATCTGACTAGTAAGAATCTTCAAACCTATGTATTGATATCTCTCTGTAAGTGAGTCAAGGGGGTGTAAAGCGGCATAAACACAGCCGTGAAAAGCAGCTAAACCCCATTATAAAAATAAATTACTTTTCAAAACCAGTGAAACAAAGACAGTGAAAGAGAGAGAAATTCTTACAAAATTCGTTCAGGGGCTGTGATGCAACCTGGATTGACCATATCTAGACCCACAGCTGATTGAGACATAAGGGTGGACACTCTTGGGGCTGAGAGGTTCGGTGGGGTTGGGAGACCCAACGCAGACCCTTTCAAGTAATACTGCATGGTACCCATCCCATGGGTCCCAAATCTCCAGGTTCAAGGGCATCTTCCTACGTCGAAAACAGGCATGAGAAACCCAGAAGATGGTACACCGTGTGATCGGGAAAGGTTTCTAAAACGCACCTCATTTCTCATCTCCTTGGCTCGGGTTCGCCATTCCAGCCGATTTACTAGCCATCTCCCTCCTTGGAGAATCAGCACCTTTAACCTCCTGTTCCGTACAGGTTGCAATTTGTCCTGAGGATGAACGGGAAGAGGGGGAACCAATGAGAGACTAGCTCTAGGGGTTGGGACAGGCACAGGTCACTCTATTTTCCCATCAGGAAGAAGAATTAAGCACAAGCTCAGCCTGCCCCCCAGAACCAGAAGAGGGCCTGAAGCAATCCTGCGCTTTTGCGGCCAGCTCCCAAAAAAGCGAGTTGAAAAATGGAGCTCAGGGGCACTGCAATTCACAAACCTGCAGAGTTTTAAATGATACCTCTCGTCCACAAATATATTAAGGGAAGGCAACGAAGAGGCTTTGAAAGCAAGGCAGAATTGCAGGAAACAGATTTCAGGAGGTAGATTCGAATCGCCTTGAAAGCACACGAAAAGCGGCAAAACGTGGACAATAATGCCCTTGGCCAAAAAGGGCGTATGCGTTTTTTCCTGAATATATTCAGGAAAAAACGCATACGCCCTTTTTGGCCAACCAAGCAACCTGGAAAGGCAAATCAGCGCTCCAAAGAAGTCTCGCTTCCCAGCGGGCAAAAGGGCCATGCGGAAAAAGGTGTCCAAACCAGAAATGCAGGACCGGCCATGGAGAAATGGGAGCCTTGCTACGCTGATGGGTGGGATGTAAATTGCCAACAGCCACTCTGGAGAAGTGTACGGTGTGTTCTGAAACATCTAAAAAACACAGCTTGGAGAGCATAGGGCACTTCCACTCATGGGCGTATAAATTGGGAAAACTAAAAATCAGCAAGACACAGGCACCCCAAAGTTTAGGGCTGCTCTGTTGACAAGAACCCCCACTTCATTACACCTTAAATGTCCTAGGAAAGAGAAAAATGGATAAAGAAGTTGTGGTCCTCATGTACAATGGAATATCACTCAGCCATGAAATCAACGTCATAAGGCTAGTAGCAGCACGATGAGTGGATTTAGGTACGACGATTCTAAGTGAAATAAGTCACACAGAAAAAGACACTTATCCTAAGATATCACTTATAGAGGGAATGTAAAAACCGCTACACTTGAACTGAATTGCAAAACTGAACAGAGTCACACGTTTAGAAAACACACTATGGCTGCTGAACGGGAAAGGTGAGGTGGGGTGATGCATAAAACAAGGGTTTCAAATTAGCTCAGATACCGTTCCACAAACCCAATATGTAAGAGACAAGACCTATTCCTTTTTCAGTGAACTGGACTCAACACCCCCTATTCACCGCACAAGAATATATCTGACTAGTAAGAAACTTCAAACCTATGTATTGATATCTCTCTGTAAGTGAGTCAAGGGGGTGTAAAGCGGCATAAACACAGCCGTGAAAAGCAGCTAAACCCCATTATAAAAATAAATTACTTTTCAAAACCAGTGAAACAAAGACAGTGAAAGAGAGAGAAATTCTTACAAAATTCGTTCAGGTGCTGTGATGCAACCTGCATTGACCATATCTAGACCCACAGCTGATTGAGACATAAGGGTGGACACTCTTGGGGCTGAGAGTTTCGGTGAGGTTGGGGGAGCCAACGCAGACCCTTTCAAGTAATACTGCATGGTACCCATCCCATGGGTCCCAAATCTCCAGGTTCAAGGGCATCTTCCTACAACGAAAACAGGCATGAGAAACCCAGAAGATGGTACACCGTGTGATCGGGAAATGTTTCTAAAACGCACCTCATTTCTCATCTCCTTGGCTCGGGTTCGCCATTCCAGCCGCTTTACTAGCCATCTCCCTCCTTGGAGAATCAGCACCTTTAACCTCCTGCTCCGTACAGGTTGCAATTTGTCCTGAGGATGAACGGGAAGAGGGGGAACCAATGAGAGACTAGCTCTAGGTGTTGGGACAGGCACAGGTCACTCTATTTTCCCATCAGGAAGAAGAATTAAGCACAAGCTCAGCCTGCCCCCAGAACCAGAAGAGGGCCTGAAGCAATCCTGCGCTTTTGCGGCCAGCTTCCAAAAAAGCGAGTTGAAAAATGGAGCTCAGAGGCACTGCATTTCACAAACCTGCAGAGTTTTAAATGATACCTCTCGTCCACAAATATATTAAGGGAAGGCAACGAAGAGGCTTTGAAAGCAAGGCAGAATTGCAGGAAACAGATTTCAGGAGGTAGATTCGAATCGCCTTGAAAGCACATGAAAAGCGGCCAAACGTGAACAATGATGCCCTTGGCCAAAAAGGGCGTATGTGTTTTTTCCTGAACATATTCAGGAAAAAACGCATACGCCCTTTTTGGCCAACCAAGCAACCTGGAAAGGCAAATCAGCGCTCCAAAAAGTCTCGCTTCCCAGCGGGCAAAAGGGCCATGCGGAAAAAGATGTCCAAACCAGAAATGCAGGACCGGCCATGGAGAAATGGGAGCCTTGCTACGCTGATGGGTGGGATGTAAATTGCCAACAGCCACTCTGGAGACGTGTACGGTGTGTTCTGAAACATCTAAAAAACACAGCTTGGAGAGCATAGGGCACTTCCACTCATGGGCGTATAAATTGGGAAAACTAAAAATCAGCAAGACACAGGCACCCCAAAGTTTAGGGCTGCTCTGTTGACAAGAACCCCCACTTCATTACACCTTAAATATCCTAGGAAAGAGAAAAATGGATAAAGAAGTTGTGGTCCTCATGTACAATGGAATATCACTCAGCCATGAAATCAACGTCATAAGGCTAGTAGCAGCACGATGAGTGGATTTAGGTACGATGATTCTAAGTGAAATAAGTCACACAGAAAAAGACACGTATCCTAAGTTATCACTTATAGAGGGAATGTAAAAACCGCTACACTTGAACTGAATTGCAAAACAGAACAGAGTCACACGTTTAGGAAACACACTATGGCTGCTGAACGGGAAAGGTGAGGTGGGGTGATGCATAAAACAAGGGTTTCAAATTAGCTCAGATACCGTTCCATAAACCCAATATGTAATAGACAAGACCTATTCCTTGCTCAGTGAACTGGACTCAACACCCCCTATTCACCGCACAAGAATATATCTGACTAGTAAGAATCTTCAAACCTATGTATTGATATCTCTCTGTAAGTGAGTCAAGGGGGTGTAAAGCGGCATAAACACAGCCGTGAAAAGCAGCTAAACCCCATTATAAAAATAAATTACTTTTCAAAACCCGTGAAACAAAGACAGTGAAAGAGAGAGAAATTCTTACAAAATTCGTTCAGGGGCTGTGATGCAACCTGGATTGACCATATCTAGACCCACAGCTGATTGAGACTTAAGGGTGGACACTCTTGGGGCTGAGAGGTTCGGTGAGGTTGGGTGAGCCAACGCAGACCCTTTCAAGTAATACTGCATGGTACCCATCCCATGGGTCCCAAATCTCCAGGTTCAAGGGCATCTTCCTACATCGAAAACAGGCATGAGAAACCCAGAAGATGGTACACCGTGTGATCGGGAAAGGTTTCTAAAACGCACCTCATTTCTCATCTCCTTTTGCTCAGGTTCGCCATTCCAGCCGCTTTACTAGCCATCTCCCTCCTTGGAGAATCAGCACCTTTAACCTCCTGTTCCGTACAGGTTGCAATTTGTCCTGAGGATGAACGGGAAGAGGAGGAACCAATGAGAGACTAGCTCTAGGGGTTGGGACAGGCACAGGTCACTCTATTTTCCCATCAGGAAGAAGAATTAAGCACAAGCTCAGCCTGCCCCCCAGAACCAGAAGAGGCCCTGAAGCAATCCTGCGCTTTTGCGGCCAGCTCCCAAAAAAGCGATTTCAAAAATGGAGCTCAGGGGCACTGCAATTCACAAACCTGCAGAGTTTTAAATGATACCTCTCGTCCACAAATATATTAAGGGAAGGCAACGAAGAGGCTTTGAAAGCAAGGCAGAATTGCAGGAAACAGATTTCAGGAGGTAGATTCGAATCGCCTTGAAAGCACATTAAAAGCGGCCAAACGTGGACAATGATGCCCTTGGCCAAAAAGGGCGTATGTGTTTTTTCCTGAACATATTCAGGAAAAAACGCATACGCCCTTTTTGGCCAACCAAGCAACCTGGAAAGGCAAATCAGCGCTCCAAAGAAGTCTCGCTTCCCAGCGGGCAAAAGGGCCATGCGGAAAAAGATGTCCAAACCAGAAATGCAGGACCGGCCATGGAGAAATGGGAGCCTTGCTACGCTGATGGGTGGGATGTAAATTGCCAACAGCCACTCTGGAGACGTGTACGGTGTGTTCTGAAACATCTAAAAAACACAGCTTGGAGAGCATAGGGCACTTCCACTCATGGGCGTATAAATTGGGAAAACTATAAATCAGCAAGACACAGGCACCCCAAAGTTTAGGGCTGCTCTGTTGACAAGAACCCCCACTTCATTACACCTTAAATATCCTAGGAAAGAGAAAAATGGAAAAAGAAGTTGTGGTCCTCATGTACAATGGAATATCACTCAGCCATGAAATCAACGTCATAAGGCTAGTAGCAGCACGATGAGTGGATTTAGGTACGACGATTCTAAGTGAAATAAGTCACACAGAAAAAGGCACTTATCCTAAGATATCACTTCTAGAGGGAATGTAAAAACCGCTACACTTGAACTGAATTGCAAAACAGAACAGAGTCACACGTTTAGGAAAGACACTATGGCTGCTGAACGGGAAAGGTGAGGTGGGGTGATCCATAAAACAAGGGTTTCAAATTAGCTCCGATACCGTTCCATAAACCCAATATGTAAGAGACAAGACCTATTCCTTTTTCAGTGAACAGGACTCAACACCCCCTATTCACCGCACAAGAATATATCTGACTAGTAAGAATCTTCAAACCTATGTATTGATATCTCTCTGTAAGTGAGTCAAGGGGGTGTAAAGCGGCATAAACACAGCCGTGAAAAGCAGCTAAACCCCATTATAAAAATAAATTACTTTTCAAAACCCGTGAAACAAAGACAGTGAAAGAGAGAGAAATTCTTACAAAATTCGTTCAGGGGCTGTGATGCAACCTGGATTGACCATATCTAGACCCACAGCTGATTGAGACTTAAGGGTGGACACTCTTGGGGCTGAGAGGTTCGGTGAGGTTGGGTGAGCCAACGCAGACCCTTTCAAGTAATACTGCATGGTACCCATCCCATGGGTCCCAAATCTCCAGGTTCAAGGGCATCTTCCTACATCGAAAACAGGCATGAGAAACCCAGAAGATGGTACACCGTGTGATCGGGAAAGGTTTCTAAAACGCACCTCATTTCTCATCTCCTTTTGCTCAGGTTCGCCATTCCAGCCGCTTTACTAGCCATCTCCCTCCTTGGAGAATCAGCACCTTTAACCTCCTGTTCCGTACAGGTTGCAATTTGTCCTGAGGATGAACGGGAAGAGGAGGAACCAATGAGAGACTAGCTCTAGGGGTTGGGACAGGCACAGGTCACTCTATTTTCCCATCAGGAAGAAGAATTAAGCACAAGCTCAGCCTGCCCCCCAGAACCAGAAGAGGGCCTGAAGCAATCCTGCGCTTTTGCGGCCAGCTTCCAAAAAAGCGAGTTGAAAAATGGAGCTCAGACGCACTGCAATTCACAAACCTGCAGAGTTTTAAATGATACCTCTCGTCCACAAATATATTAAGGGAAGGCAACGAAGAGGCTTTGAAAGCAAGGCAGAATTGCAGGAAACAGATTTCAGGAGGTAGATTCGAATCGCCTTGAAAGCACATTAAAAGCGGCCAAACGTGGAAAATGATGCCCTTGGCCAAAAAGGGCGTATGTGTTTTTTCCTGAACATATTCAGGAAAAAACGCATACGCCCTTTTTGGCCAACCAAGCAACCTGGAAAGGCAAATCAGCGCTCCAAAGAAGTCTCGCTTCCCAGCGGGCAAAAGGGCCATGCGGAAAAAGATGTCCAAACCAGAAATGCAGGACCGGCCATGGAGAAATGGGAGCCTTGCTACGCTGATGGGTGGGATGTAAATTGCCAACAGCCACTCTGGAGACGTGTACGGTGTGTTCTGAAACATCTAAAAAACACAGCTTGGAGAGCATAGGGCACTTCCACTCATGGGCGTATAAATTGGGAAAACTAAAAATCAGCAAGACACAGGCACCCCAAAGTTTAGGGCTGCTCTGTTGACAAGAACCCCCACTTCATTACACCTTAAATATCCTAGGAAAGAGAAAAATGGATAAAGAAGTTGTGGTCCTCATGTACAATGGAATATCACTCAGCCATGAAATCAACGTCATAAGGCTAGTAGCAGCACGATGAGTGGATTTAGGTACGATGATTCTAAGTGAAATAAGTCACACAGAAAAAGACACTTATCATAAGATATCACTTATAGAGGGAATGTAAAAACCACTACAGTTGAACTGAATTGCAAAACAGAACAGAGTCACACGTTTAGAAAACACACTATGGCTGCTGAACGGGAAAGGTGAGGTGGGGTGATGCATAAAACAAGGGTTTCAAATTAGCTCAGATACCGTTCCACAAACCGAATATGTAAGAGAGAAGACCTATTCCTTTTTCAGTGAACTGGACTCAACACCCCCTATTCACCGCACAAGAATATATCTGACTAGTAAGAATCTTCAAACCTATGTATTGATATCTCTCTGTAAGTGAGTCAAGGGGGTGTAAAGCGGCATAAACACAGCCGTGAAAAGCAGCTAAACCCCATTATAAAAATAAATTACTTTTCAAAACCAGTGAAACAAAGACAGTGAAAGAGAGAGAAATTCTTACAAAATTCGTTCAGGGGCTGTGATGCAACCTGGATTGACCATATCTAGACCCACAGCTGATTGAGACATAAGGGTGGACACTCTTGGGGCTGAGAGGTTCGGTGGGGTTGGGAGAGCCAACGCAGACCCTTTCAAGTAATACTGCATGGTACCCATCCCATGGGTCCCAAATCTCCAGGTTCAAGGGCATCTTCCTACGTCGAAAACAGGCATGAGAAACCCAGAAGATGGTACACCGTGTGACCGGGAAAGGTTTCTAAAACGCACCTCATTTCTCATCTCCTTGGCTCGGGTTCGCCATTCCAGCCGTTTTACTAGCCATCTCCCTCCTTGGAGAATCAGCACCTTTAACCTCCTGTTCCGTACAGGTTGCAATTTGTCCTGAGGATGAACGGGAAGAGGAGGAACCAATGAGAGACTAGCTCTAGGGGTTGGGACAGGCACAGGTCACTCTATTTTCCCATCAGGAAGAAGAATTAAGCACAAGCTCAGCCTGCCCCCCAGAACCAGAAGAGGGCCTGAAGCAATCCTGCGCTTTTGCGGCCAGCTCCCAAAAAAGCGAGTTGAAAAATGGAGCTCAGGGGCACTGCAATTCACAAACCTGCAGAGTTTTAAATGATACCTCTCGTCCACAAATATATTAAGGGAAGGCAACGAAGAGGCTTTGAAAGCAAGGCAGAATTGCAGGAAACAGATTTCAGGAGGTAGATTCGAATCGCCTTGAAAGCACACGAAAAGCGGCAAAACGTGGACAATGATGCCCTTGGCCAAAAAGGGCGTATGCGTTTTTTCCTGAATATATTCAGGAAAAAACGCATACGCCCTTTTTGGCCAACCAAGCAACCTGGAAAGGCAAATCAGCGCTCCAAAGAAGTCTCGCTTCCCAGGGGGCAAAAGGGCCATGCGGAAAAAGGTGTCCAAACCAGAAATCCAGGACCGGCCATGGAGAAATGGGAGCCTTGCTACGCTGATGGGTGGGATGTAAATTGCCAACAGCCACTCTGGAGAAGTGTACGGTGTGTTCTGAAACATCTAAAAAACACAGCTTGGAGAGCATAGGGCACTTCCACTCATGGGCGTATAAATTGGGAAAACTAAAAATCAGCAAGACACAGGCACCCCAAAGTTTAGGGCTGCTCTGTTGACAAGAACCCCCACTTCATTACACCTTAAATATCCTAGGAAAGAGAAAAATGGAAAAAGAAGTTGTGGTCCTCATGTACAATGGAATATCACTCAGCCATGAAATCAACATCATAAGGCTAGTAGCAGCACGATGAGTGGATTTAGGTACGACGATTCTAAGTGAAATAAGTCACACAGAAAAAGGCACTTATCCTAAGATATCACTTCTAGAGGGAATGTAAAAACCGCTACACTTGAACTGAATTGCAAAACAGAACAGAGTCACACGTTTAGGAAAGACACTATGGCTGCTGAACGGGAAAGGTGAGGTGGGGTGATGCATAAAACAAGGGTTTCAAATTAGCTCCGATACCGTTCCATAAACCCAATATGTAAGAGACAAGACCTATTCCTTTTTCAGTGAACAGGACTCAACACCCCCTATTCACCGCACAAGAATATATCTGACTAGTAAGAATCTTCAAACCTATGTATTGATATCTCTCTGTAAGTGAGTCAAGGGGGTGTAAAGCGGCATAAACACAGCCGTGAAAAGCAGCTAAACCCCATTATAAAAATAAATTACTTTTCAAAACCCGTGAAACAAAGACAGTGAAAGAGAGAGAAATTCTTACAAAATTCGTTCAGGGGCTGTGATGCAACCTGGATTGACCATATCTAGACCCACAGCTGATTGAGACTTAAGGGTGGACACTCTTGGGGCTGAGAGGTTCGGTGAGTTTGGGTGAGCCAACGCAGACCCTTTCAAGTAATACTGCATGGTACCCATCCCATGGGTCCCAAATCTCCAGGTTCAAGGTCATCTTCCTACATCGAAAACAGGCATGAGAAACCCAGAAGATGGTACACCGTGTGATCGGGAAAGGTTTCTAAAACGCACCTCATTTCTCATCTCCTTTTGCTCAGGTTTGCCATTCCAGCCACTTTACTAGCCATCTCCCTCCTTGGAGAATCAGCACCTTTAACCTCCTGTTCCGTACAGGTTGCAATTTGTCCTGAGGATGAACAGGAAGAGGGGGATCCAATGAGAGACTAGCTCTAGGTGTTGGGACAGGCACAGGTCACTCTATTTTCCCATCAGGAAGAAGAATTAAGCACAAGCTCAGCCTGCCCCCCAGAACCAGAAGAGGGCCTGAAGCAATCCTGCGCTTTTGCGGCCAGCTCCCAAAAAAGCGAGTTGAAAAATGGAGCTCAAGGGCACTGCAATTCACAAACCTGCAGAGTTTTAAATGATACCTCTCGTCCACAAATATATTAAGGGAAGGCAACGAAGAGGCTTTGAAAGCAAGGCAGAATTGCAGGAAACAGATTTCAGGAGGTAGATCCGAATCGCCTTGAAAGCACATGAAAAGCGGCAAAACGTGGACAATGATGCCCTTGGCCAAAAAGGGCGTATGCGTTTTTTCCTGAATATATTCAGGAAAAAACGCATACGCCCTTTTTGGCCAACCAAGCAACCTGGAAAGGCAAATCACCGCTCCAAAGATGTCTGGCTTCCCAGCGGGCAAAAGGGCCATGCGGAAAAAAGTGTCCAAACCAGAAATGCAGGACCGGCCATGGAGAAATGGGAGCCTTGCTACGCTGATGAGTGGGATGTAAATTGCCAACAGCCACTCTGGAGAAGTGTACGGTGTGTTCTGAAACATCTAAAAAACACAGTTTGGAGAGCATAGGGCACTTCCACTCATGGGCGTATAAATTGGGAAAACTAAAAATCAGCAAGACACAGGCACCCCAAAGTTTAGGGCTGCTCTGTTGACAAGAACCCCCACTTCATTACACCTTAAATATCCTAGGAAAGAGAAAAATGGATAAAGAAGTTGTGGTCCTCATGTACAATGGAATATCACTCAGCCATGAAATCAACGTCATAAGGCTAGTAGCAGCACGATGAGTGGATTTAGGTACGACGATTGTAAGTGAAATAAGTCACACAGAAAAAGACACTTATCCTAAGATATCACTTATGGAGGGAATGTAAAAACCGCTACACTTGAACTGAATTGCAAAACAGAACAGAGTCACACGTTTAGGAAAGACACTATGGCTGCTGAACGGGAAAGGTGAGGTGGGGTGATGCATAAAACAAGGGTTTCAAATTAGCTCCGATAACGTTCCATAAACCCAATATGTAAGAGACAAGACCTATTCCTTTTTCAGTGAACTGGACTCAACACCCCCTATTCACCGCACAAGAATATATCTGACTAGTAAGAATCTTCAAACCTATGTATTGATATCTCTCTGTAAGTGAGTCAAGGGGGTGTAAAGTGGCATAAACACAGCCGTGAAAAGCAGCTAAACCCCATTATAAAAATAAATTACTTTTCAAAACCCGTGAAACAAAGACAGTGAAAGAGAGAGAAATTCTTACAAAATTCGTTCAGGGACTGTGATGCAACCTGGATTGACCATATCTAGACCCACAGCTGATTGAGACATAAGGGTGGACACTCTTGGGGCTGAGAGGTTCGGTGAGGTTGGGTGAGCCAACGCAGACCCTTTCAAGTAATACTGCATGGTACCCATCCCATGGGTCCCAAATCTCCGGGTTCAAGGGCATCTTCCTACATCGAAAACAGGCATGAGAAACCCAGAAGATGGTACACCGTGTGATCGGGAAAGGTTTCTAAAACGCACCTCATTTCTCATCTCCTTTGCTCGGGTTCGCCCTTCCAGCCGATTTACTAGCCATCTCCCTCCTTGGAGAATCAGCACCTTTAACCTCCTGTTCCGTACAGGTTGCAATTTGTCCTGAGGATGAACGGGAAGAGGGGGAACCAATGAGAGACTAGCTTTAGGTGTTGGGACAGGCACAGGTCACTCTATTTTCCCATCAGGAAGAAGAATTAAGCACAAGCTCAGCCTGCCCCCCAGAACCAGAAGAGGGCCTGAAGCAATCCTGCGCTTTTGCGGCCACCTCCCAAAAAAGCGAGTTGAAAAATGGAGCTCAGGGGCACTGCAATTCACAAACCTGCAGAGTTTTAAATGATACCTCTCGTCCACAAATATATTAAGGGAAGGCAACGAAGAGGCTTTGAAAGCAAGGCAGAATTGCAGGAAACAGATTTCAGGAGGTAGATCCGAATCGCCTTGAAAGCACATGAAAAGCGGCAAAACGTGGACAATGATGCCCTTGGCCAAAAAGGGCGTATGCGTTTTTTCCTGAATATATTCAGGAAAAAACGCATACGCCCTTTTTGGCCAACCAAGCAACCTGGAAAGGCCAATCAGCGCTCCAAAGAAGTCTCGCTTCCCAGCGGACAAAAGGGCCATGCGGAAAAAAGTGTCCAAACCAGAAATGCAGGACCGGCCATGGAGAAATGGGAGCCTTGCTACGCTGATGGGTGGGATGTAAATTGCCAACAGCCACTCTGGAGAAGTGTACGGTGTGTTCTGAAACATCTAAAAAACACAGCTTGGAGAGCATAGGGCACTTCCACTCATGGGCGTATAAATTGGGAAAACTAAAAATCAGCAAGACACAGGCACCCCAAAGTTTAGGGCTGCTCTGTTGACAAGAACCCCCACTTCATTACACCTTAAATATCCTAGGAAAGAGAAAAATGGAAAAAGAAGTTGTGGTCCTCATGTACAATGGAATATCACTCAGCCATGAAATCAACATCATAAGGCTAGTAGCAGCACGATGAGTGGATTTAGGTACGACGATTCTAAGTGAAATAAGTCACACAGAAAAAGGCACTTATCCTAAGATATCACTTCTAGAGGGAATGTAAAAACCGCTACACTTGAACTGAATTGCAAAACAGAACAGAGTCACACGTTTAGGAAAGACACTATGGCTGCTGAACGGGAAAGGTGAGGTGGGGTGATGCATAAAACAAGGGTTTCAAATTAGCTCCGATACCGTTCCATAAACCCAATATGTAAGAGACAAGACCTATTCCTTTTTCAGTGAACTGGACTCAACACCCCCTATTCACCGCACAAGAATATATCTGACTAGTAAGAATCTTCAAACCTATGTATTGATATCTCTCTGTAAGTGAGTCAAGGGGGTGTAAAGCGGCATAAACACAGCCGTGAAAAGCAGCTAAACCCCATTATAAAAATAAATTACTTTTCAAAACCCGTGAAACAAAGACAGTGAAAGAGAGAGAAATTCTTACAAAATTCGTTCAGGGGCTGTGATGCAACCTGGATTGACCATATCTAGACCCACAGCTGATTGAGACTTAAGGGTGGACACTCTTGGGGCTGAGAGGTTCGGTGAGTTTGGGTGAGCCAACGCAGACCCTTTCAAGTAATACTGCATGGTACCCATCCCATGGGTCCCAAATCTCCAGGTTCAAGGTCATCTTCCTACATCGAAAACAGGCATGAGAAACCCAGAAGATGGTACACCGTGTGATCGGGAAAGGTTTCTAAAACGCACCTCATTTCTCATCTCCTTTTGCTCAGGTTCGCCATTCCAGCCACTTTACTAGCCATCTCCCTCCTTGGAGAATCAGCACCTTTAACCTCCTGTTCCGTACAGGTTGCAATTTGTCCTGAGGATGAACAGGAAGAGGGGGATCCAATGAGAGACTAGCTCTAGGTGTTGGGACAGGCACAGGTCACTCTATTTTCCCATCAGGAAGAAGAATTAAGCACAAGCTCAGCCTGCCCCCCAGAACCAGAAGAGGGCCTGAAGCAATCCTGCGCTTTTGCGGCCAGCTCCCAAAAAAGCGAGTTGAAAAATGGAGCTCAAGGGCACTGCAATTCACAAACCTGCAGAGTTTTAAATGATACCTCTCGTCCACAAATATATTAAGGGAAGGCAACGAAGAGGCTTTGAAAGCAAGGCAGAATTGCAGGAAACAGATTTCAGGAGGTAGATCCGAATCGCCTTGAAAGCACATGAAAAGCGGCAAAACGTGGACAATGATGCCCTTGGCCAAAAAGGGCGTATGCGTTTTTTCCTGAATATATTCAGGAAAAAACGCATACGCCCTTTTTGGCCAACCAAGCAACCTGGAAAGGCAAATCACCGCTCCAAAGATGTCTGGCTTCCCAGCGGGCAAAAGGGCCATGCGGAAAAAAGTGTCCAAACCAGAAATGCAGGACCGGCCATGGAGAAATGGGAGCCTTGCTACGCTGATGAGTGGGATGTAAATTGCCAACAGCCACTCTGGAGAAGTGTACGGTTTGTTCTGAAACATCTAAAAAACACAGTTTGGAGAGCATAGGGCACTTCCACTCATGGGCGTATAAATTGGGAAAACTAAAAATCAGCAAGACACAGGCACCCCAAAGTTTAGGGCTGCTCTGTTGACAAGAACCCCCACTTCATTACACCTTAAATATCCTAGGAAAGAGAAAAATGGATAAAGAAGTTGTGCTCCTCATGTACAATGGAATATCACTCAGCCATGAAATCAACGTCATAAGGCTAGTAGCAGCACGATGAGTGGATTTAGGTACGACGATTGTAAGTGAAATAAGTCACACAGAAAAAGACACTTATCCTAAGATATCACTTATGGAGGGAATGTAAAAACCGCTACACTTGAACTGAATTGCAAAACAGAACAGAGTCACACGTTTAGGAAAGACACTATGGCTGCTGAACGGGAAAGGTGAGGTGGGGTGATGCATAAAACAAGGGTTTCAAATTAGCTCCGATAACGTTCCATAAACCCAATATGTAAGAGACAAGACCTATTCCTTTTTCAGTGAACTGGACTCAACACCCCCTATTCACCGCACAAGAATATATCTGACTAGTAAGAATCTTCAAACCTATGTATTGATATCTCTCTGTAAGTGAGTCAAGGGGGTGTAAAGTGGCATAAACACAGCCGTGAAAAGCAGCTAAACCCCATTATAAAAATAAATTACTTTTCAAAACCCGTGAAACAAAGACAGTGAAAGAGAGAGAAATTCTTACAAAATTCGTTCAGGGACTGTGATGCAACCTGGATTGACCATATCTAGACCCACAGCTGATTGAGACATAAGGGTGGACACTCTTGGGGCTGAGAGGTTCGGTGAGGTTGGGTGAGCCAACGCAGACCCTTTCAAGTAATACTGCATGGTACCCATCCCATGGGTCCCAAATCTCCGGGTTCAAGGGCATCTTCCTACATCGAAAACAGGCATGAGAAACCCAGAAGATGGTACACCGTGTGATCGGGAAAGGTTTCTAAAACGCACCTCATTTCTCATCTCCTTTGCTCGGGTTCGCCCTTCCAGCCGATTTACTAGCCATCTCCCTCCTTGGAGAATCAGCACCTTTAACCTCCTGTTCCGTACAGGTTGCAATTTGTCCTGAGGATGAACGGGAAGAGGGGGAACCAATGAGAGACTAGCTTTAGGTGTTGGGACAGGCACAGGTCACTCTATTTTCCCATCAGGAAGAAGAATTAAGCACAAGCTCAGCCTGCCCCCCAGAACCAGAAGAGGGCCTGAAGCAATCCTGCGCTTTTGCGGCCACCTCCCAAAAAAGCGAGTTGAAAAATGGAGCTCAGGGGCACTGCAATTCACAAACCTGCAGAGTTTTAAATGATACCTCTCGTCCACAAATATATTAAGGGAAGGCAACGAAGAGGCTTTGAAAGCAAGGCAGAATTGCAGGAAACAGATTTCAGGAGGTAGATCCGAATCGCCTTGAAAGCACATGAAAAGCGGCAAAACGTGGACAATGATGCCCTTGGCCAAAAAGGGCGTATGCGTTTTTTCCTGAATATATTCAGGAAAAAACGCATACGCCCTTTTTGGCCAACCAAGCAACCTGGAAAGGCCAATCAGCGCTCCAAAGAAGTCTCGCTTCCCAGCGGACAAAAGGGCCATGCGGAAAAAAGTGTCCAAACCAGAAATGCAGGACCGGCCATGGAGAAATGGGAGCCTTGCTACGCTGATGGGTGGGATGTAAATTGCCAACAGCCACTCTGGAGAAGTGTACGGTGTGTTCTGAAACATCTAAAAAACACAGCTTGGAGAGCATAGGGCACTTCCACTCATGGGCGTATAAATTGGGAAAACTAAAAATCAGCAAGACACAGGCACCCCAAAGTTTAGGGCTGCTCTGTTGACAAGAACCCCCACTTCATTACACCTTAAATATCCTAGGAAACAGAAAAATGGAAAAAGAAGTTGTGGTCCTCATGTACAATGGAATATCACTCAGCCATGAAATCAACGTCATAAGGCTAGTAGCAGCACGATGAGTGGATTTAGGTACGACGATTCTAAGTGAAATAAGTCACACAGAAAAAAGACACTTATCCTAAGATATCACTTATGGAGGGAATGTAAAAACCGCTACACTTGAACTGAATTGCAAAACAGAACAGAGTCACACGTTTAGGAAAGACACTATGGCTGCTGAACGGGAAATGTGAGGTGGGGTGGTGCATAAAACAAGGGTTTCAAATTAGCTCCGATAACGTTCCATAAACCCAATATGTAAGAGACAAGACCTATTCCTTTTTCAGTGAACTGGACTCAACACCCCCTATTCCCCGCACAAGAATATATCTGACTAGTAAGAATCTTCAAACCTATGTATTGATATCTCTCTGTAAGTGAGTCAAGGGGGTGTAAAGCGGCATAAACACAGCCGTGAAAAGCAGCTAAACCCCATTATAAAAATAAATTACTTTTCAAAACCCGTGAAACAAAGACAGTGAAAGAGAGAGAAATTCTTACAAAACTCGTTCAGGGACTGTGATGCAACCTGGATTGACCATATCTAGACCCACAGCTGATTGAGACATAAGGGTGGACACTCTTGGGGCTGAGAGGTTCGGTGAGGTTGGGTGAGCCAACGCAGACCCTTTAAAGTAATACTGCATGGTACCCATCCCATGGGTCCCAAATCTCCGGGTTCAAGGGCATCTTCCTACATCGAAAACAGGCATGAGAAACCCAGAAGATGGTACACCGTGTGATCGGGAAAGGTTTCTAAAACGCACCTCATTTCTCATCTCCTTTGCTCGGGTTCGCCATTCCAGCCGATTTACTAGCCATCTCCCTCCTTGGAGAATCAGCACCTTTAACCTCCTGTTCCGTACAGGTTGCAATTTGTCTTGAGGATGAACAGGAAGAGGGGGAACCAATGAGAGACTAGCTCTAGGTGCTGGGACAGGCACAGGTCACTCTATTTTCCCATCAGGAAGAAGAATTAAGCACTAGCTCAGCCTGCCCCCCAGAACCAGAAGAGGGCCTGAAGCAATCCTGCGCTTTTGCGGCCAGCTCCCAAAAAAGCGAGTTGAAAAATGGAGCTCAGGGGCACTGCAATTCACAAACCTGCAGAGTTTAAAATGATACCTCTCGTCCACAAATATATTAAGGGAAGGCAACGAAGAGGCTTTGAAAGCAAGGCAGAATTGCAGGAAACAGATTTCAGGAGGTAGATCCGAATCGCCTTGAAAGCACATGAAAAGCGGCAAAACGTGGACAATGATGCCCTTGGCCAAAAAGGGCGTATGCGTTTTTTCCTGAATATATTCAGGAAAAAACGCATACGCCCTTTTTGGCCAACCAAGCAACCTGGAAAGGCAAATCACCGCTCCAAAGATGTCTGGCTTCCCAGCGGGCAAAAGGGCCATGCGGAAAAAAGTGTCCAAACCAGAAATGCAGGACCGGCCATGGAGAAATGGGAGCCTTGCTACGCTGATGAGTGGGATGTAAATTGCCAACAGCCACTCTGGAGAAGTGTACGGTGTGTTCTGAAACATCTAAAAAACACAGTTTGGAGAGCATAGGGCACTTCCACTCATGGGCGTATAAATTGGGAAAACTAAAAATCAGCAAGACACAGGCACCCCAAAGTTTAGGGCTGCTCTGTTGACAAGAACCCCCACTTCATTACACCTTAAATATCCTAGGAAAGAGAAAAATGGATAAAGAAGTTGTGGTCCTCATGTACAATGGAATATCACTCAGCCATGAAATCAACGTCATAAGGCTAGTAGCAGCACGATGAGTGGATTTAGGTACGACGATTGTAAGTGAAATAAGTCACACAGAAAAAGACACTTATCCTAAGATATCATTTATGGAGGGAATGTAAAAACCGCTACACTTGAACTGAATTGCAAAACAGAACAGAGTCACACGTTTAGGAAAGACACTATGGCTGCTGAACGGGAAAGGTGAGGTGGGGTGATGCATAAAACAAGGGTTTCAAATTAGCTCCGATAACGTTCCATAAACCCAATATGTAAGAGACAAGACCTATTCCTTTTTCAGTGAACTGGACTCAACACCCCCTATTCACCGCACAAGAATATATCTGACTAGTAAGAATCTTCAAACCTATGTATTGATATCTCTCTGTAAGTGAGTCAAGGGGGTGTAAAGTGGCATAAACACAGCCGTGAAAAGCAGCTAAACCCCATTATAAAAATAAATTACTTTTCAAAACCCGTGAAACAAAGACAGTGAAAGAGAGAGAAATTCTTACAAAATTCGTTCAGGGACTGTGATGCAACCTGGATTGACCATATCTAGACCCACAGCTGATTGAGACATAAGGGTGGACACTCTTGGGGCTGAGAGGTTCGGTGAGGTTGGGTGAGCCAACGCAGACCCTTTCAAGTAATACTGCATGGTACCCATCCCATGGGTCCCAAATCTCCGGGTTCAAGGGCATCTTCCTACATCGAAAACAGGCATGAGAAACCCAGAAGATGGTACACCGTGTGATCGGGAAAGGTTTCTAAAACGCACCTCATTTCTCATCTCCTTTGCTCGGGTTCGCCCTTCCAGCCGATTTACTAGTCATCTCCCTCCTTGGAGAATCAGCACCTTTAACCTCCTGTTCCGTACAGGTTGCAATTTGTCCTGAGGATGAACGGGAAGAGGGGGAACCAATGAGAGACTAGCTTTAGGTGTTGGGACAGGCACAGGTCACTCTATTTTCCCATCAGGAAGAAGAATTAAGCACAAGCTCAGCCTGCCCCCCAGAACCAGAAGAGGGCCTGAAGCAATCCTGCGCTTTTGCGGCCACCTCCCAAAAAAGCGAGTTGAAAAATGGAGCTCAGGGGCACTGCAATTCACAAACCTGCAGAGTTTTAAATGATACCTCTCGTCCACAAATATATTAAGGGAAGGCAACGAAGAGGCTTTGAAAGCAAGGCAGAATTGCAGGAAACAGATTTCAGGAGGTAGATCCGAATCGCCTTGAAAGCACATGAAAAGCGGCAAAACGTGGACAATGATGCCCTTGGCCAAAAAGGGCGTATGCGTTTTTTCCTGAATATATTCAGGAAAAAACGCATACGCCCTTTTTGGCCAACCAAGCAACCTGGAAAGGCCAATCAGCGCTCCAAAGAAGTCTCGCTTCCCAGCGGACAAAAGGGCCATGCGGAAAAAAGTGTCCAAACCAGAAATGCAGGACCGGCCATGGAGAAATGGGAGCCTTGCTACGCTGATGGGTGGGATGTAAATTGCCAACAGCCACTCTGGAGAAGTGTACGGTGTGTTCTGAAACATCTAAAAAACACAGCTTGGAGAGCATAGGGCACTTCCACTCATGGGCGTATAAATTGGGAAAACTAAAAATCAGCAAGACACAGGCACCCCAAAGTTTAGGGCTGCTCTGTTGACAAGAACCCCCACTTCATTACACCTTAAATATCCTAGGAAAGAGAAAAATGGAAAAAGAAGTTGTGGTCCTCATGTACAATGGAATATCACTCAGCCATGAAATCAACATCATAAGGCTAGTAGCAGCACGATGAGTGGATTTAGGTACGACGATTCTAAGTGAAATAAGTCACACAGAAAAAGGCACTTATCCTAAGATATCACTTCTAGAGGGAATGTAAAAACCGCTACACTTGAACTGAATTGCAAAACAGAACAGAGTCACACGTTTAGGAAAGACACTATGGCTGCTGAACGGGAAAGGTGAGGTGGGGTGATGCATAAAACAAGGGTTTCAAATTAGCTCCGATACCGTTCCATAAACCCAATATGTAAGAGACAAGACCTATTCCTTTTTCAGTGAACAGGACTCAACACCCCCTATTCACCGCACAAGAATATATCTGACTAGTAAGAATCTTCAAACCTATGTATTGATATCTCTCTGTAAGTGAGTCAAGGGGGTGTAAAGCGGCATAAACACAGCCGTGAAAAGCAGCTAAACCCCATTATAAAAATAAATTACTTTTCAAAACCCGTGAAACAAAGACAGTGAAAGAGAGAGAAATTCTTACAAAATTCGTTCAGGGGCTGTGATGCAACCTGGATTGACCATATCTAGACCCACAGCTGATTGAGACTTAAGGGTGGACACTCTTGGGGCTGAGAGGTTCGGTGAGTTTGGGTGAGCCAACGCAGACCCTTTCAAGTAATACTGCATGGTACCCATCCCATGGGTCCCAAATCTCCAGGTTCAAGGTCATCTTCCTACATCGAAAACAGGCATGAGAAACCCAGAAGATGGTACACCGTGTGATCGGGAAAGGTTTCTAAAACGCACCTCATTTCTCATCTCCTTTTGCTCAGGTTCGCCATTCCAGCCACTTTACTAGCCATCTCCCTCCTTGGAGAATCAGCACCTTTAACCTCCTGTTCCGTACAGGTTGCAATTTGTCCTGAGGATGAACAGGAAGAGGGGGATCCAATGAGAGACTAGCTCTAGGTGTTGGGACAGGCACAGGTCACTCTATTTTCCCATCAGGAAGAAGAATTAAGCACAAGCTCAGCCTGCCCCCCAGAACCAGAAGAGGGCCTGAAGCAATCGTGCGCTTTTGCGGCCAGCTCCCAAAAAAGCGAGTTGAAAAATGGAGCTCAAGGGCACTGCAATTCACAAACCTGCAGAGTTTTAAATGATACCTCTCGTCCACAAATATATTAAGGGAAGGCAACGAAGAGGCTTTGAAAGCAAGGCAGAATTGCAGGAAACAGATTTCAGGAGGTAGATCCGAATCGCCTTGAAAGCACATGAAAAGCGGCAAAACGTGGACAATGATGCCCTTGGCCAAAAAGGGCGTATGCGTTTTTTCCTGAATATATTCAGGAAAAAACGCATACGCCCTTTTTGGCCAACCAAGCAACCTGGAAAGGCAAATCACCGCTCCAAAGATGTCTGGCTTCCCAGCGGGCAAAAGGGCCATGCGGAAAAAAGTGTCCAAACCAGAAAGGCAGGACCGGCCATGGAGAAATGGGAGCCTTGCTACGCTGATGAGTGGGATGTAAATTGCCAACAGCCACTCTGGAGAAGTGTACGGTGTGTTCTGAAACATCTAAAAAACACAGTTTGGAGAGCATAGGGCACTTCCACTCATGGGCGTATAAATTGGGAAAACTAAAAATCAGCAAGACACAGGCACCCCAAAGTTTAGGGCTGCTCTGTTGACAAGAACCCCCACTTCATTACACCTTAAATATCCTAGGAAAGAGAAAAATGGATAAAGAAGTTGTGGTCCTCATGTACAATGGAATATCACTCAGCCATGAAATCAACGTCATAAGGCTAGTAGCAGCACGATGAGTGGATTTAGGTACGACGATTGTAAGTGAAATAAGTCACACAGAAAAAGACACTTATCCTAAGATATCACTTATGGAGGGAATGTAAAAACCGCTACACTTGAACTGAATTGCAAAACAGAACAGAGTCACACGTTTAGGAAAGACACTATGGCTGCAGAACGGGAAAGGTGAGGTGGGGTGATGCATAAAACAAGGGTTTCAAATTAGCTCCGATAACGTTCCATAAACCCAATATGTAAGAGACAAGACCTATTCCTTTTTCAGTGAACTGGACTCAACACCCCCTATTCACCGCACAAGAATATATCTGACTAGTAAGAATCTTCAAACCTATGTATTGATATCTCTCTGTAAGTGAGTCAAGGGGGTGTAAAGCGGCATAAACACAGCCGTGAAAAGCAGCTAAACCCCATTATAAAAATAAATTACTTTTCAAAACCCGTGAAACAAAGACAGTGAAAGAGAGAGAAATTCTTACAAAATTCGTTCAGGGACTGTGATGCAACCTGGATTGACCATATCTAGACCCACAGCTGATTGAGACATAAGGGTGGACACTCTTGGGGCTGAGAGGTTCGGTGAGGTTGGGTGAGCCAACGCAGACCCTTTCAAGTAATACTGCATGGTACCCATCCCATGGGTCCCAAATCTCCGGGTTCAAGGGCATCTTCCTACATCGAAAACAGGCATGAGAAACCCAGAAGATGGTACACCGTGTGATCGGGAAAGGTTTCTAAAACGCACCTCATTTCTCATCTCCTTTGCTCGGGTTCGCCCTTCCAGCCGATTTACTAGCCATCTCCCTCCTTGGAGAATCAGCACCTTTAACCTCCTGTTCCGTACAGGTTGCAATTTGTCCTGAGGATGAACGGGAAGAGGGGGAACCAATGAGAGACTAGCTTTAGGTGTTGGGACAGGCACAGGTCACTCTATTTTCCCATCAGGAAGAAGAATTAAGCACAAGCTCAGCCTGCCCCCCAGAACCAGAAGAGGGCCTGAAGCAATCCTGCGCTTTTGCGGCCACCTCCCAAAAAAGCGAGTTGAAAAATGGAGCTCAGGGGCACTGCAATTCACAAACCTGCAGAGTTTTAAATGATACCTCTCGTCCACAAATATATTAAGGGAAGGCAACGAAGAGGCTTTGAAAGCAAGGCAGAATTGCAGGAAACAGATTTCAGGAGGTAGATCCGAATCGCCTTGAAAGCACATGAAAAGCGGCAAAACGTGGACAATGATGCCCTTGGCCAAAAAGGGCGTATGCGTTTTTTCCTGAATATATTCAGGAAAAAACGCATACGCCCTTTTTGTCCAACCAAGCAACCTGGAAAGGCCAATCAGCGCTCCAAAGAAGTCTCGCTTCCCAGCGGACAAAAGGGCCATGCGGAAAAAAGTGTCCAAACCAGAAATGCAGGACCGGCCATGGAGAAATGGGAGCCTTGCTACGCTGATGGGTGGGATGTAAATTGCCAACAGCCACTCTGGAGAAGTGTACGGTGTGTTCTGAAACATCTAAAAAACACAGCTTGGAGAGCATAGGGCACTTCCACTCATGGGCGTATAAATTGGGAAAACTAAAAATCAGCAAGACACAGGCACCCCAAAGTTTAGGGCTGCTCTGTTGACAAGAACCCCCACTTCATTACACCTTAAATATCCTAGGAAACAGAAAAATGGAAAAAGAAGTTGTGGTCCTCATGTACAATGGAATATCACTCAGCCATGAAATCAACGTCATAAGGCTAGTAGCAGCACGATGAGTGGATTTAGGTACGACGATTCTAAGTGAAATAAGTCACACAGAAAAAAGACACTTATCCTAAGATATCACTTATGGAGGGAATGTAAAAACCGCTACACTTGAACTGAATTGCAAAACAGAACAGAGTCACACGTTTAGGAAAGACACTATGGCTGCTGAACGGGAAATGTGAGGTGGGGTGGTGCATAAAACAAGGGTTTCAAATTAGCTCCGATAACGTTCCATAAACCCAATATGTAAGAGACAAGACCTATTCCTTTTTCAGTGAACTGGACTCAACACCCCCTATTCCCCGCACAAGAATATATCTGACTAGTAAGAATCTTCAAACCTATGTATTGATATCTCTCTGTAAGTGAGTCAAGGGGGTGTAAAGCGGCATAAACACAGCCGTGAAAAGCAGCTAAACCCCATTATAAAAATAAATTACTTTTCAAAACCCGTGAAACAAAGACAGTGAAAGAGAGAGAAATTCTTACAAAACTCGTTCAGGGACTGTAATGCAACCTGGATTGACCATATCTAGACCCACAGCTGATTGAGACATAAGGGTGGACACTCTTGGGGCTGAGAGGTTCGGTGAGGTTGGGTGAGCCAACGCAGACCCTTTAAAGTAATACTGCATGGTACCCATCCCATGGGTCCCAAATCTCCGGGTTCAAGGGCATCTTCCTACATCGAAAACAGGCATGAGAAACCCAGAAGATGGTACACCGTGTGATCGGGAAAGGTTTCTAAAACGCACCTCATTTCTCATCTCCTTTGCTCGGGTTCGCCATTCCAGCCGATTTACTAGCCATCTCCCTCCTTGGAGAATCAGCACCTTTAACCTCCTGTTCCGTACAGGTTGCAATTTGTCTTGAGGATGAACAGGAAGAGGGGGAACCAATGAGAGACTAGCTCTAGGTGCTGGGACAGGCACAGGTCACTCTATTTTCCCATCAGGAAGAAGAATTAAGCACTAGCTCAGCCTGCCCCCCAGAACCAGAAGAGGGCCTGAAGCAATCCTGCGCTTTTGCGGCCACCTCCCAAAAAAGCGAGTTGAAAAATGGAGCTCAGGGGCACTGCAATTCACAAACCTGCAGAGTTTTAAATGATACATCTCGTCCACAAATATATTAAGGGAAGGCAACGAAGAGGCTTTGAAAGCAAGGCAGAATTGCAGGAAACAGATTTCAGGAGGTAGATTCGAATCGCCTTGAAAGCACATTAAAAGCGGCCAAACGTGGACAATGATGCCCTTGGCCAAAAAGGGCGTATGTGTTTTTTCCTGAACATATTCAGGAAAAAACGCATACGCCCTTTTTGGCCAACCAAGCAACCTGGAAAGGCAAATCAGCGCTCCAAAGAAGTCTCGCTTCCCAGCGGGCAAAAGGGCCATGCGGAAAAAGGTGTCCAAACCAGAAATGCAGGACCGGCCATGGAGAAATGGGAGCCTTGCTACGCTGATGGGTGGGATGTAAATTGCCAACAGCCACTCTGGAGACGTGTACGGTGTGTTCTGAAACATCTAAAAAACACAGCTTGGAGAGCATAGGGCACTTCCACTCATGGGCGTATAAATTGGGAAAACTATAAATCAGCAAGACACAGGCACCCCAAAGTTTAGGGCTGCTCTGTTGACAAGAACCCCCACTTCATTACACCTTAAATATCCTAGGAAAGAGAAAAATGGAAAAAGAAGTTGTGGTCCTCATGTACAATGGAATATCACTCAGCCATGAAATCAACGTCATAAGGCTAGTAGCAGCACGATGAGTGGATTTAGGTACGACGATTCTAAGTGAAATAAGTCACACAGAAAAAGACACTTATCATAAGATATCACTTCTAGAGGGAATGTAAAAACCGCTACACTTGAACTGAATTGCAAAACAGAACAGAGTCACACGTTTAGAAAACACACTATGGTTGCTGAACGGGAAAGGTGAGGTGGGGTGATGCATAAAACAAGGGTTTCAAATTAGCTCAGATACTGTTCCACAAACCCAATATGTAAGAGACAAGACCTATTCTTTTTCAGTGAACTGGACTCAACACCCCCTATTCACCGCACAAGAATATATCTGACTAGTAAGAATCTTCAAACCTATGTATTGATATCTCTCTGTAAGTGAGTCAAGGGGGTGTAAAGCGGCATAAACACAGCCGTGAAAAGCAGCTAAACCCCATTATAAAAATAAATTACTTTTCAAAACCAGTGAAACAAAGACAGTGAAAGAGAGAGAAATTCTTACAAAATTCGTTCAGGGGCTGTGATGCAACCTGGATTGACCATATCTAGACCCACAGCTGATTGAGACATAAGGGTGGACACTCTTGGGGCTGAGAGGTTCGGTGAGGTTGGGGGAGCCAACGCAGACCCTTTCAAGTAATACTGCATGGTACCCATCCCATGGGTCCCAAATCTCCAGGTTCAAGGGCATCTTCCTACATCGAAAACATGCATGAGAAACCCAGAAGATGGTACACTGTGTGGTCGGGAAAGGTTTCTAAAACGCACCTCATTTCTCATCTCCTTGGCTCGGGTTCGCCATTCCAGCCGATTTACTAGCCATCTCCCTCCTTGGAGAATCAGCACCTTTAACCTCCTGTTCCGTACAGGTTGCAATTTGTCCTGAGGTTGAACGGGAAGAGGGGGAACCAATGAGAGACTAGCTCTAGGTGTTGGGACAGGCACAGGTCACTCTATTTTCCCATCAGGAAGAAGAATTAAGCACAAGCTCAGCCTGCCCCCCAGAACCAGAAGAGGGACTGAAGCAATCCTGTGCTTTTGCGGCCAGCTCCCAAAAAAGCGAGTTGAAAAATGGAGCTCAGGGGCACTGCAATTCACAAACCTGCAGAGTTTTAAATGATACCTCTCGTCCACAAATATATTAAGGGAAGGCAACGAAGAGGCTTTGAAAGCAAGGCAGAATTGCAGGAAACAGATTTCAGGAGGTAGATTCGAATCGTCTTGAAAGCACATGAAAAGCGGCAAAACGTGGACAATGATGCCCTTGGCCAATAAGGGCGTATGCGTTTTTTCCTGAATATATTCAGGAAAAAACGCATACGCCCTTATTGGCCAACCAAGCAACCTGGAAAGGCAAATCAGCGCTCCAAGGAAGTCTCGCTTCCCAGCGGGCAAAAGGGCCATGCGGAAAAAAGTGTCCAAACCAGAAATGCAGGACCGGCCATGGAGAAATGGGAGCCTTGCTACGCTGATGGGTGGGATGTAAATTGCCAACAGCCACTCTGGAGACGTGTACGGTGTGTTCTGAAACATCTAAAAAACACAGCTTGGAGAGCATAGGGCACTTCCACTCATGGGCGTATAAACTGGGAAAACTAAAAATCAGCAAGACACAGGCACCCCAAAGTTTAGGGCTGCTCTGTTGACAAGAACCCCCACTTCATTACACCTTAAATATCCTAGGAAAGAGAAAAATGGATAAAGAAGTTGTGGTCCTCATGTACAATGGAATATCACTCAGCCATGAAATCAACGTCATAAGGCTAGTAGCAGCACGATGAGTGGATTTAGGTACGATGATTCTAAGTGAAATAAGTCACACAGAAAAAGACACTTATCATAAGATATCACTTATACAGGGAATGTAAAAACCGCTACACTTGAACTGAATTGCAAAACAGAACAGAGTCACACGTTTAGAAAACACAGTATGGCTGCTGAACGGGAAAGGTGAGGTGGGGTGATGCATAAAACAAGGGTTTCAAATTAGCTCAGATACTGTTCCACAAACCCAATATGTAAGAGACAAGACCTATTCTTTTTCAGTGAACTGGACTCAACACCCCCTATTCACCGCACAAGAATATATCTGACTAGTAAGAATCTTCAAACCTATGTATTGATATCTCTCTGTAAGTGAGTCAAGGGGGTGTAAAGCGGCATAAACACAGCCGTGAAAAGCAGCTAAACCCCATTATAAAAATAAATTACTTTTCAAAACCAGTGAAACAAAGACAGTGAAAGAGAGAGAAATTCTTACAAAATTCGTTCAGGGGCTGTGATGCAACCTGGATTGACCATATCTAGACCCACAGCTGATTGAGACATAAGGGTGGACACTCTTGGGGCTGAGAGGTTCGGTGAGGTTGGGGGAGCCAACGCAGACCCTTTCAAGTAATACTGCATGGTACCCATCCCATGGGTCCCAAATCTCCAGGTTCAAGGGCATCTTCCTACATCGAAAACATGCATGAGAAACCCAGAAGATGGTACACTGTGTGGTCGGGAAAGGTTTCTAAAACGCACCTCATTTCTCATCTCCTTGGCTCGGGTTCGCCATTCCAGCCGATTTACTAGCCATCTCCCTCCTTGGAGAATCAGCACCTTTAACCTCCTGTTCCGTACAGGTTGCAATTTGTCCTGAGGATGAACGGGAAGAGGGGGAACCAATGAGAGACTAGCTCTAGGTGTTGGGACAGGCACAGGTCACTCTATTTTCCCATCAGGAAGAAGAATTAAGCACAAGCTCAGCCTGCCCCCCAGAACCAGAAGAGGGCCTGAAGCAATCCTGTGCTTTTGCGGCCAGCTCCCAAAAAAGCGAGTTGAAAAATGGAGCTCAGGGGCACTGCAATTCACAAACCTGCAGAGTTTTAAATGATACCTCTCGTCCACAAATATATTAAGGGAAGGCAACGAAGAGGCTTTGAAAGCAAGGCAGAATTGCAGGAAACAGATTTCAGGAGGTAGATTCGAATCGTCTTGAAAGCACATGAAAAGCGGCAAAACGTGGACAATGATGCCCTTGGCCAAAAAGGGCGTATGCGTTTTTTCCTGAATATATTCAGGAAAAAACGCATACGCCCTTATTGGCCAACCAAGCAACCTGGAAAGGCAAATCAGCGCTCCAAGGAAGTCTCGCTTCCCAGCGGGCAAAAGGGCCATGCGGAAAAAAGTGTCCAAACCAGAAATGCAGGACCGGCCATGGAGAAATGGGAGCCTTGCTACGCTGATGGGTGGGATGTAAATTGCCAACAGCCACTCTGGAGACGTGTACGGTGTGTTCTGAAACATCTAAAAAACACAGCTTGGAGAGCATAGGGCACTTCCACTCATGGGCGTATAAACTGGGAAAACTAAAAATCAGCAAGACACAGGCACCCCAAAGTTTAGGGCTGCTCTGTTGACAAGAACCCCCACTTCATTACACCTTAAATATCCTAGGAAAGAGAAAAATGGATAAAGAAGTTGTGGTCCTCATGTACAATGGAATATCACTCAGTCATGAAATCAACGTCATAAGGCTAGTAGCAGCACGATGAGTGGATTTAGGTACGATGATTCTAAGTGAAATAAGTCCCACAGAAAAAGACACTTATCATAAGATATCACTTATACAGGGAATGTAAAAACCGCTACACTTGAACTGAATTGCAAAACAGAACAGAGTCACACGTTTAGAAAACACACCATGGCTGCTGAACGGGAAAGGTGAGGTGGGGTGATGCATAAAACAAGGGTTTCAAATTAGCTCAGATACCGTTCCATAAACCCAATATGTAAGAGACAAGACCTATTCCTTTTTCAGTGAACTGGACTCAACACCCCCTATTCACCGCACAAGAATATATCTGACTAGTAAGAATCTTCAAACCTATGTATTGATATCTCTCTGTAAGTGAGTCAAGGGGGTGTAAAGCGGCATAAACACAGCCGTGAAAAGCAGCTAAACCCCATTATAAAAATAAATTACTTTTCAAAACCAGTGAAACAAAGACAGTGAAAGAGAGAGAAATTCTTACAAAATTCGTTCAGGGGCTGTGATGCAACCTGGATTGACCATATCTAGACCCACAGCTGATTGAGACATAAGGGTGGACACTCTTGGGGCTGAGAGGTTCGGTGAGGTTGGGGGAGCCAACGCAGACCCTTTCAAGTAATACTGCATGGTACCCATCCCATGGGTCCCAAATCTCCAGGTTCAAGGGCATCTTCCTACATCAAAAACGTGCATGAGAAACCCAGAAGATGGTACACCGTGTGATCGGGAAAGGTTTCTAAAACGCACCTCATTTCTCATCTCCTTGGCTCGGGTTCGTCATTCCAGCCGATTTACTAGCCATCTCCCTCCTTGGAGAATCAGCACCTTTAACCTCCTGTTCCGTAGAGGTTGCAATTTGTCCTGAGGATGAACGGGAAGAGGGGGAACCAATGAGAGACTATCTCTAGGTGTTGGGACAGGCACAGGTCACTCTATTTTCCCATCAGAAAGAAGAATTAAGCACAAGCTCAGCCTGCCCCCCAGAACCAGAAGAGGGCCTGAAGCAATCCTGCGCTTTTGCGGCCAGCTCCCAAAAAAGCGAGTTGAAAAATGGAGCTCAGGGGCACTGCAATTCACAAACCTGCAGAGTTTTAAATGATACCTCTCGTCCACAAATATATTAAGGGAAGGCAACGAAGAGGCTTTGAAAGCAAGGCAGAATTGCAGGAAACAGATTTCAGGAGGTAGATTCGAATCGCCTTGAAAGCACATGAGAAGCGGCCAAACGTGGACAATGATGCCCTTGGCCAAAAAGGGCGTATGTGTTTCTTCCTGAACATATTCAGGAAAAAACGCATACGCCCTTGTTGGCCAACCAAGCAACCTGGAAAGGCAAATCAGCGCTCCAAAGAAGTCTCGCTTCCCAGCGGGCAAAAGGGCCATGCGGAAAAAAGTGTCCAAACCAGAAATGCTGGACCGGCCATGGAGAAATGGGAGCCTTGCTACGCTGATGGGTGGGATGTAAGTTGCCAACAGCCACTCTGGAGACGTGTACGGTGTGTTCTGAAACATCTAAAAAACACAGCTTGGAGAGCATAGGGCACTTCCACTCATGGGCGTATAAATTGGGAAAACTAAAACTCAGCAAGACCCAGGCACCCCAAAGTTTAGGGCTGCTCTGTTGACAAGAACCCCCACTTCATTACACCTTAAATATCCTAGGAAAGAGAAAAATGGATAAAGAAGTTGTGGTCCTCATGTACAATGGAATATCACTCAGCCATGAAATCAACGTCATAAGGCTAGTAGCAGCACGATGAGTGGATTTAGGTACGACGATTCTAAGTGAAATAAGTCACACAGAAAAAGACACTTATCATAAGATATCACTTATAGAGGGAATGTAAAAACCGCTACACTTGAACTGAATTGCAAAACAGAACAGAGTCACACGTTTAGAAAACACACTATGGCTGCTGAACGGGAAAGGTGAGGTGGGGTGATGCATAAAACAAGGGTTTCAAATTAGCTCAGATACTGTTCCACAAACCCAATATGTAAGAGACAAGACCTATTCTTTTTCAGTGAACTGGACTCAACACCCCCTATTCACCGCACAAGAATATATCTGACTAGTAAGAATCTTCAAACCTATGTATTGATATCTCTCTGTAAGTGAGTCAAGGGGGTGTAAAGCGGCATAAACACAGCCGTGAAAAGCAGCTAAACCCCATTATAAAAATAAATTACTTTTCAAAACCAGTGAAACAAAGACAGTGAAAGAGAGAGAAATTCTTACAAAATTCGTTCAGGGGCTGTGATGCAACCTGGATTGACCATATCTAGACCCACAGCTGATTGAGACATAAGGGTGGACACTCTTGGGGCTGAGAGGTTCGGTGAGGTTGGGGGAGCCAACGCAGACCCTTTCAAGTAATACTGCATGGTACCCATCCCATGGGTCCCAAATCTCCAGGTTCAAGGGCATCTTCCTACATCGAAAACATGCATGAGAAACCCAGAAGATGGTACACTGTGTGGTCGGGAAAGGTTTCTAAAACGCACCTCATTTCTCATCTCCTTGGCTCGGGTTCGCCATTCCAGCCGATTTACTAGCCATCTCCCTCCTTGGAGAATCAGCACCTTTAACCTCCTGTTCCGTACAGGTTGCAATTTGTCCTGAGGATGAACGGGAAGAGGGGGAACCAATGAGAGACTAGCTCTAGGTGTTGGGACAGGCACAGGTCACTCTATTTTCCCATCAGGAAGAAGAATTAAGCACAAGCTCAGCCTGCCACCCAGAACCAGAAGAGGGACTGAAGCAATCCTGTGCTTTTGCGGCCAGCTCCCAAAAAAGCGAGTTGAAAAATGGAGCTCAGGGGCACTGCAATTCACAAACCTGCAGAGTTTTAAATGATACCTCTCGTCCACAAATATATTAAGGGAAGGCAACGAAGAGGCTTTGAAAGCAAGGCAGAATTGCAGGAAACAGATTTCAGGAGGTAGATTCGAATCGCCTTGAAAGCACATGAGAAGCGGCCAAACGTGGACAATGATGCCCTTGGCCAAAAAGGGCGTATGTGTTTCTTCCTGAACATATTCAGGAAAAAACGCATACGCCCTTGTTGGCCAACCAAGCAACCTGGAAAGGCAAATCAGCGCTCCAAAGAAGTCTCGCTTCCCAGCGGGCAAAAGGGCCATGCGGAAAAAAGTGTCCAAACCAGAAATGCTGGACCGGCCATGGAGAAATGGGAGCCTTGCTACGCTGATGGGTGGGATGTAAGTTGCCAACAGCCACTCTGGAGACGTGTACGGTGTGTTCTGAAACATCTAAAAAACACAGCTTGGAGAGCATAGGGCACTTCCACTCATGGGCGTATAAATTGGGAAAACTAAAACTCAGCAAGACCCAGGCACCCCAAAGTTTAGGGCTGCTCTGCTGACAAGAACCCCCACTTCATTACACCTTAAATATCCTAGGAAAGAGAAAAATGGATAAAGAAGTTGTGGTCCTCATGTACAATGGAATATCACTCAGCCATGAAATCAACGTCATAAGGCTAGTAGCAGCACGATGAGTGGATTTAGGTACGACGATTCTAAGTGAAATAAGTCACACAGAAAAAGACACTTATCATAAGATATCACTTATAGAGGGAATGTAAAAACCGCTACACTTGAACTGAATTGCAAAACAGAACAGAGTCACACGTTTAGAAAACACACTATGGCTGCTGAACGGGAAAGGTGAGGTGGGGTGATGCATAAAACAAGGGTTTCAAATTAGCTCAGATACTGTTCCACAAACCCAATATGTAAGAGACAAGACCTATTCTTTTTCAGTGAACTGGACTCAACACCCCCTATTCACCGCACAAGAATATATCTGACTAGTAAGAATCTTCAAACCTATGTATTGATATCTCTCTGTAAGTGAGTCAAGGGGGTGTAAAGCGGCATAAACACAGCCGTGAAAAGCAGCTAAACCCCATTATAAAAATAAATTACTTTTCAAAACCAGTGAAACAAAGACAGTGAAAGAGAGAGAAATTCTTACAAAATTCGTTCAGGGGCTGTGATGCAACCTGGATTGACCATATCTAGACCCACAGCTGATTGAGACATAAGGGTGGACACTCTTGGGGCTGAGAGGTTCGGTGAGGTTGGGGGAGCCAACGCAGACCCTTTCAAGTAATACTGCATGGTACCCATCCCATGGGTCCCAAATCTCCAGGTTCAAGGGCATCTTCCTACATCGAAAACATGCATGAGAAACCCAGAAGATGGTACACTGTGTGGTCGGGAAAGGTTTCTAAAACGCACCTCATTTCTCATCTCCTTGGCTCGGGTTCGCCATTCCAGCCGATTTACTAGCCATCTCCCTCCTTGGAGAATCAGCACCTTTAACCTCCTGTTCCGTACAGGTTGCAATTTGTCCTGAGGATGAACGGGAAGAGGGGGAACCAATGAGAGACTAGCTCTAGGTGTTGGGACAGGCACAGGTCACTCTATTTTCCCATCAGGAAGAAGAATTAAGCACAAGCTCAGCCTGCCCCCCAGAACCAGAAGAGGGACTGAAGCAATCCTGTGCTTTTGCGGCCAGCTCCCAAAAAAGCGAGTTGAAAAATGGAGCTCAGGGGCACTGCAATTCACAAACCTGCAGAGTTTTAAATGATACCTCTCGTCCACAAATATATTAAGGGAAGGCAACGAAGAGGCTTTGAAAGCAAGGCAGAATTGCAGGAAACAGATTTCAGGAGGTAGATTCGAATCGTCTTGAAAGCACATGAAAAGCGGCAAAACGTGGACAATGATGCCCTTGGCCATAAAGGGCGTATGCGTTTTTTCCTGAATATATTCAGGAAAAAACGCATACGCCCTTATTGGCCAACCAAGCAACCTGGAAAGGCAAATCAGCGCTCCAAGGAAGTCTCGCTTCCCAGCGGGCAAAAGGGCCATGCGGAAAAAAGTGTCCAAACCAGAAATGCAGGACCGGCCATGGAGAAATGGGAGCCTTGCTACGCTGATGGGTGGGATGTAAATTGCCAACAGCCACTCTGGAGACGTGTACGGTGTGTTCTGAAACATCTAAAAAACACAGCTTGGAGAGCATAGGGCACTTCCACTCATGGGCGTATAAACTGGGAAAACTAAAAATCAGCAAGACACAGGCACCCCAAAGTTTAGGGCTGCTCTGTTGACAAGAACCCCCACTTCATTACACCTTAAATATCCTAGGAAAGAGAAAAATGGATAAAGAAGTTGTGGTCCTCATGTACAATGGAATATCACTCAGCCATGAAATCAACGTCATAAGGCTAGTAGCAGCACGATGAGTGGATTTAGGTACGATGATTCTAAGTGAAATAAGTCACACAGAAAAAGACACTTATCATAAGATATCACTTATACAGGGAATGTAAAAACCGCTACACTTGAACTGAATTGCAAAACAGAACAGAGTCACACGTTTAGAAAACACACTATGGCTGCTGAACGGGAAAGGTGAGGTGGGGTGATGCATAAAACAAGGGTTTCAAATTAGCTCAGATACTGTTCCACAAACCCAATATGTAAGAGACAAGACCTATTCTTTTTCAGTGAACTGGACTCAACACCCCCTATTCACCGCACAAGAATATATCTGACTAGTAAGAATCTTCAAACCTATGTATTGATATCTCTCTGTAAGTGAGTCAAGGGGGTGTAAAGCGGCATAAACACAGCCGTGAAAAGCAGCTAAACCCCATTATAAAAATAAATTACTTTTCAAAACCAGTGAAACAAAGACAGTGAAAGAGAGAGAAATTCTTACAAAATTCGTTCAGGGGCTGTGATGCAACCTGGATTGACCATATCTAGACCCACAGCTGATTGAGACATAAGGGTGGACACTCTTGGGGCTGAGAGGTTCGGTGAGGTTGGGGGAGCCAACGCAGACCCTTTCAAGTAATACTGCATGGTACCCATCCCATGGGTCCCAAATCTCCAGGTTCAAGGGCATCTTCCTACATCAAAAACGTGCATGAGAAACCCAGAAGATGGTACACCGTGTGATCGGGAAAGGTTTCTAAAACGCACCTCATTTCTCATCTCCTTGGCTCGGGTTCGTCATTCCAGCCGATTTACTAGCCATCTCCCTCCTTGGAGAATCAGCACCTTTAACCTCCTGTTCCGTAGAGGTTGCAATTTGTCCTGAGGATGAACGGGAAGAGGGGGAACCAATGAGAGACTAGCTCTAGGTGTTGGGACAGGCACAGGTCACTCTATTTTCCCATCAGAAAGAAGAATTAAGCACAAGCTCAGCCTGCCCCCCAGAACCAGAAGAGGGCCTGAAGCAATCCTGCGCTTTTGCGGCCAGCTCCCAAAAAAGCGAGTTGAAAAATGGAGCTCAGGGGCACTGCAATTCACAAACCTGCAGAGTTTTAAATGATACCTCTCGTCCACAAATATATTAAGGGAAGGCAACGAAGAGGCTTTGAAAGCAAGGCAGAATTGCAGGAAACAGATTTCAGGAGGTAGATTCGAATCGCCTTGAAAGCACATGAAAAGCGGCAAAACGTGGACAATGATGCCCTTGGCCAAAAAGGGCGTATGCGTTTTTTCCTGAATATATTCAGGAAAAAACGCATACGCCCTTTTTGGCCAACCAAGCAACCTGGAAAGGCAAATCAGCGCTCCAAAGAAGTCTCGCTTCCCAGCGGGCAAAAGGGCCATGCGGAAAAAGGTGTCCAAACCAGAAATGCAGGACCGGACATGGAGAAATGGGAGCCTTGCTACACTGATGGGTGGGATGTAAATTGCCAACAGCCACTCTGGTGACGTGTACGGTGTGTTCTGAAACATCTAAAAAACACAGCTTGGAGAGCATAGGGCACTTCCACTCATGGGCGTATAAATTGGGAAAACTAAAAATCAGCAAGACACAGGCACCCCAAAGTTTAGGGCTGCTCTGTTGACAAGAACCCCCACTTCATTACACCTTAAATATCCTAGGAAAGAGAAAAATGGATAAAGAAGTTGTGGTCCTCATGTACAATGGAATATCACTCAGCCATGAAATCAACGTCATAAGGCTAGTAGCAGCATGATGAGTGGATTTAGGTACGACGATTCTAAGTGAAATAAGTCACACAGAAAAAGACACTTATCATAAGATATCACTTATACAGGGAATGTAAAAACAGCTACACTTGAACTGAATTGCAAAACAGAACAGAGTCACACGTTTAGAAAACACACTATGGCTGCTGAACGGGAAAGGTGAGGTGGGTTGATGCATAAAACAAGGGTTTCAAATTAGCTCAGATACTGTTCCACAAACCCAATATGTAAGAGACAAGACCTATTCCTTTTTCAGTGAACTGGACTCAACACCCCCTATTCACCGCACAAGAATATATCTGACTAGTAAGAATCTTCAAACCTATGTATTGATATCTCTCTGTAAGTGAGTCAAGGGGGTGTAAAGCGGCATAAACACAGCCGTGAAAAGCAGCTAAACCCCATTATAAAAATAAATTACTTTTCAAAACCAGTGAAACAAAGACAGTGAAAGAGAGAGAAATTCTTACAAAATTCGTTCAGGGGCTGTGATGCAACCTGGATTGACCATATCTAGACCCACAGCTGATTGAGACATAAGGGTGGACCCTCTTGGGGCTGAGAGGTTCGGTGAGGTTGGGGGAGCCAACGCAGACCCTTTCAAGTAATACTGCATGGTACCCATCCCATGGGTCCCAAATCTCCAGGTTCAAGGGCATCTTCCTACATCAAAAACATGCATGAGAAACCCAGAAGATGGTACACCGTGTGATCGGGAAAGGTTTCTAAAACGCACCTCATTTCTCATCTCCTTGGCTCGGGTTCGCCATTCCAGCCGATTTACTAGTCATCTCCCTCCTTGGAGAATCAGCACCTTTAACCTCCTGTTCCGTACAGGTTGCAATTTGTCCTGAGGATGAACGGGAAGAGGGGGAACCAATGAGAGACTAGCTCTAGGTGTTGGGACAGGCACAGGTCACTCTATTTTCCCATCAGGAAGAAGAATTAAGCACAAGCTCACCCTGCCCCCCAGAACCAGAAGAGGGCCTGAAGCAATCCTGCGCTTTTGCGGCCAGCTCCCCAAAAAAGCGAGTTGAAAAATGGAGCTCAGGGGCACTGCAATTCACAAACCTGCAGAGTTTTAAATGATACCTCTCGTCCAAAAATATATTAAGGGAAGGCAACGAAGAGGCTTTGAAAGCAAGGCAGAATTGCAGGAAACAGATTTCAGGAGGTAGATTCGAATCGCCTTGAAAGCACATGAAAAGCGGCCAAACGTGGACAATGATGCCCTTGGCCAAAAAGGGCGTATGCGTTTTTTCCTGAATATATTCAGGAAAAAACGCATACGCCCTTTTTGGCCAACCAAGCAACCTGGAAAGGCAAATCAGCGCTCCAAAGAAGTCTCGCTTCCCAGCGGGCAAAAGGGCCATGCGGAAAAAAGTGTCAAAACCAGAAATGCAGGACCGGCCATGGAGAAATGGGAGCCTTGCTACGCTGATGGGTGGGATGTAAATTGCCAACAGCCACTCTGGAGACGTGTACGGTGTGTTCTGAAACATCTAAAAAACACAGCTTGGATAGCATAGGGCACTTCCACTCATGGGCCTATAAACTGGGAAAACTAAAAATCAGCAAGACACAGGCACCCCAAAGTTTAGGGCTGCTCTGTTGACAAGAACCCCCACTTCATTACACCTTAAATATCCTAGGAAAGAGAAAAATGGATAAAGAAGTTGTGGTCCTCATGTACAATGGAATATCACTCAGCCATGAAATCAACGTCATAAGGCTAGTAGCAGCACGATGAGTGGATTTAGGTACGATGATTCTAAGTGAAATAAGTCACACAGAAAAAGACACTTATCATAAGATATCACTTATAGAGGGAATGTAAAAACCGCTACACTTGAACTGAATTGCAAAACAGAACAGAGTCACACGTTTAGAAAACACACTATGGCTGCTGAACGGGAAAGGTGAGGTGGGTTGATGCATAAAACAAGGGTTTCAAATTAGCTCAGATACTGTTCCACAAACCCAATATGTAAGAGACAAGACCTATTCCTTTTTCAGTGAACTGGACTCAACACCCCCTATTCACCGCACAAGAATATATCTGACTAGTAAGAATCTTCAAACCTATGTATTGATATCTCTCTGTAAGTGAGTCAAGGGGGTGTAAAGCGGCATAAACACAGCCGTGAAAAGCAGCTAAACCCCATTATAAAAATAAATTACTTTTCAAAAGCAGTGAAACAAAGACAGTGAAAGAGAGAGAAATTCTTACAAAATTCGTTCAGGGGCTGTGATGCAACCTGGATTGACCATATCTAGACCCACAGCTGATTGAGACATAAGGGTGGACCCTCTTGGGGCTGAGAGGTTCGGTGAGGTTGGGGGAGCCAACGCAGACCCTTTCAAGTAATACTGCATGGTACCCATCCCATGGGTCCCAAATCTCCAGGTTCAAGGGCATCTTCCTACATCAAAAACATGCATGAGAAACCCAGAAGATGGTACACCGTGTGATCGGGAAAGGTTTCTAAAACGCACCTCATTTCTCATCTCCTTGGCTCGGGTTCGCCATTCCAGCCGATTTACTAGTCATCTCCCTCCTTGGAGAATCAGCACCTTTAACCTCCTGTTCCGTAGAGGTTGCAATTTGTCCTGAGGATGAACGGGAAGAGGGGGAACCAATGAGAGACTAGCTCTAGGTGTTGGGACAGGCACAGGTCACTCTATTTTCCCATCAGAAAGAAGAATTAAGCACAAGCTCAGCCTGCCCCCCAGAACCAGAAGAGGGCCTGAAGCAATCCTGCGCTTTTGCGGCCAGCTCCCAAAAAAGCGAGTTGAAAAATGGAGCTCAGGGGCACTGCAATTCACAAACCTGCAGAGTTTTAAATGATACCTCTCGTCCACAAATATATTAAGGGAAGGCAACGAAGAGGCTTTGAAAGCAAGGCAGAATTGCAGGAAACAGATTTCAGGAGGTAGATTCGAATCGCCTTGAAAGCACATGAAAAGCGGCAAAACGTGGACAATGATGCCCTTGGCCAAAAAGGGCGTATGCGTTTTTTCCTGAATATATTCAGGAAAAAACGCATACGCCCTTTTTGGCCAACCAAGCAACCTGGAAAGGCAAATCAGCGCTCCAAAGAAGTCTCGCTTCCCAGCGGGCAAAAGGGCCATGCGGAAAAAGGTGTCCAAACCAGAAATGCAGGACCGGACATGGAGAAATGGGAGCCTTGCTACACTGATGGGTGGGATGTAAATTGCCAACAGCCACTCTGGTGACGTGTACGGTGTGTTCTGAAACATCTAAAAAACACAGCTTGGAGAGCATAGGGCACTTCCACTCATGGGCGTATAAATTGGGAAAACTAAAAATCAGCAAGACACAGGCACCCCAAAGTTTAGGGCTGCTCTGTTGACAAGAACCCCCACTTCATTACACCTTAAATATCCTAGGAAAGAGAAAAATGGATAAAGAAGTTGTGGTCCTCATGTACAATGGAATATCACTCAGCCATGAAATCAACGTCATAAGGCTAGTAGCAGCATGATGAGTGGATTTAGGTACGACGATTCTAAGTGAAATAAGTCACACAGAAAAAGACACTTATCATAAGATATCACTTATACAGGGAATGTAAAAACAGCTACACTTGAACTGAATTGCAAAACAGAACAGAGTCACACGTTTAGAAAACACACTATGGCTGCTGAACGGGAAAGGTGAGGTGGGGTGATGCATAAAACAAGGGTTTCAAATTAGCTCAGATACTGTTCCACAAACCCAATATGTAAGAGACAAGACCTATTCCTTTTTCAGTGAACTGGACTCAACACCCCCTATTCACCGCACAAGAATATATCTGACTAGTAAGAATCTTCAAACCTATGTATTGATATCTCTCTGTAAGTGAGTCAAGGGGGTGTAAAGCGGCATAAACACAGCCGTGAAAAGCAGCTAAACCCCATTATAAAAATAAATTACTTTTCAAAACCAGTGAAACAAAGACAGTGAAAGAGAGAGAAATTCTTACAAAATTCGTTCAGGGGCTGTGATGCAACCTGGATTGACCATATCTAGACCCACAGCTGATTGAGACATAAGGGTGGACCCTCTTGGGGCTGAGAGGTTCGGTGAGGTTGGGGGAGCCAACGCAGACCCTTTCAAGTAATACTGCATGGTACCCATCCCATGGGTCCCAAATCTCCAGGTTCAAGGGCATCTTCCTACATCAAAAACATGCATGAGAAACCCAGAAGATGGTACACCGTGTGATCGGGAAAGGTTTCTAAAACGCACCTCATTTCTCATCTCCTTGGCTCGGGTTCGCCATTCCAGCCGATTTACTAGTCATCTCCCTCCTTGGAGAATCAGCACCTTTAACCTCCTGTTCCGTACAGGTTGCAATTTGTCCTGAGGATGAACGGGAAGAGGGGGAACCAATGAGAGACTAGCTCTAGGTGTTGGGACAGGCACAGGTCACTCTATTTTCCCATCAGGAAGAAGAATTAAGCACAAGCTCACCCTGCCCCCCAGAACCAGAAGAGGGCCTGAAGCAATCCTGCGCTTTTGTGGCCAGCTCCCAAAAAAGCGAGTTGAAAAATGGAGCTCAGGGGCACTGCAATTCACAAACCTGCAGAGTTTTAAATGATACCTCTCGTCCAAAAATATATTAAGGGAAGGCAACGAAGAGGCTTTGAAAGCAAGGCAGAATTGCAGGAAACAGATTTCAGGAGGTAGATTCGAATCGCCTTGAAAGCACATGAAAAGCGGCCAAACGTGGACAATGATGCCCTTGGCCAAAAAGGGCGTATGCGTTTTTTCCTGAATATATTCAGGAAAAAACGCATACGCCCTTTTTGGCCAACCAAGCAACCTGGAAAGGCAAATCAGCGCTCCAAAGAAGTCTCGCTGCCCAGCGGGCAAAAGGGCAATGCGGAAAAAAGTGTCAAAACCAGAAATGCAGGACCGGCCATGGAGAAATGGGAGCCTTGCTACGCTGATGGGTGGGATGTAAATTGCCAACAGCCACTCTGGAGACGTGTACGGTGTGTTCTGAAACATCTAAAAAACACAGCTTGGAGAGCATAGGGCACTTCCACTCATGGGCCTATAAACTGGGAAAACTAAAAATCAGCAAGACACAGGCACCCCAAAGTTTAGGGCTGCTCTGTTGACAAGAACCCCCACTTCATTACACCTTAAATATCCTAGGAAAGAGAAAAATGGATAAAGAAGTTGTGGTCCTCATGTACAATGGAATATCACTCAGCCATTAAATCAACGTCATAAGGCTAGTAGCAGCACGATGAGTGGATTTAGGTACGATGATTCTAAGTGAAATAAGTCACACAGAAAAAGACACTTATCATAAGATATCACTTATAGAGGGAATGTAAAAACCGCTACACTTGAACTGAATTGCAAAACAGAACAGAGTCACACGTTTAGAAAACACACTATGGCTGCTGAACGGGAAAGGTGAGGTGGGGTGATGCATAAAACAAGGGTTTCAAATTAGTTCAGATACCGTTCCATAAACCCAATATGTAAGAGACAAGACCTATTCCTTTTTCAGTGAACTGGACTCAACACCCCCTATTCACCGCACGAGAATATATCTGATTAGTAAGAATCTTCAAACCTTTGTATTGATATCTCTCTGTAAGTGAGTCAAGGGGGTGTAAAGCGGCATAAACACAGCCGTGAAAAGCAGCTAAACCCCATTATAAAAATAAATTACTTTTCAAAACCAGTGAAACAAAGACAGTGAAAGAGAGAGAAATTCTTACAAAATTCGTTCAGGGGCTGTGATGCAACCTGGATTGACCATATCTAGACCCACAGCTGATTGAGACATAAGGGTGGACACTCTTGGGGCTGAGAGTTTCGGTGAGGTTGGGGGAGCCAACGCAGACCCTTTCAAGTAATACTGCATGGTACCCATCCCATGGGTCCCAAATCTCCAGGTTCAAGGGCATCTTCCTACATCGAAAACATGCATGAGAAACCCAGAAGATGGTACACTGTGTGATCGGGAAAGGTTTCTAAAACGCACCTCATTTCTCATCTCCTTGGCTCGGGTTCGCCATTCCAGCCGATTTACTAGCCATCTCCCTCCTTGGAGAATCAGCACCTTTAACCTCCTGTTCCGTACAGGTTGCAATTTGTCCTGAGGATGAACGGGAAGAGGGGGAACCAATGAGAGACTAGCTCTAGGTGTTGGGACAGGCACAGGTCACTCTATTTTCCCATCAGGAAGAAGAATTAAGCACAAGCTCAGCCTGCCCCCCAGAACCAGAAGAGGGCCTGAAGCAATCCTGTGCTTTTGCGGCCAGCTCCCAAAAAAGCGAGTTGAAAAATGGAGCTCAGGGGCACTGCAATTCACAAACCTGCAGAGTTTTAAATGATACCTCTCGTCCACAAATATATTAAGGGAAGGCAACGAAGAGGCTTTGAAAGCAAGGCAGAATTGCAGGAAACAGATTTCAGGAGGTAGATTCGAATCGCCTTGAAAGCACATGAAAAGCGGCCAAACGTGGACAATGATGCCCTTGGCCAAAAAGGGCGTATGCGTTTTTTCCTGAATATATTCAGGAAAAAACGCATACGCCCTTATTGGCCAACCAAGCAACCTGGAAAGGCAAATCAGCGCTCCAAGGAAGTCTCGCTTCCCAGCGGGCAAAAGGGCCATGCGGAAAAAAGTGTCCAAACCAGAAATGCAGGACCGGCCATGGAGAAATGGGAGCCTTGCTACGCTGATGGGTGGGATGTAAATTGCCAACAGCCACTCTGGAGACGTGTACGGTGTGTTCTAAAACATCTAAAAAACACAGCTTGGAGAGCATAGGGCACTTCCACTCATGGGCGTATAAACTGGGAAAACTAAAAATCAGCAAGACACAGGCACCCCAAAGTTTAGGGCTGCTCTGTTGACAAGAACCCACACTTCATTACACCTTAAATATCCTAGGAAAGAGAAAAATGGATAAAGAAGTTGTGATCCTCATGTACAATGGAATATCACTCAGCCATGAAATCAACGTCATAAGGCTAGTAGCAGCACGATGAGTGGATTTAGGTACGATGATTCTAAGTGAAATAAGTCACACAGAAAAAGACACTTATCATAAGATATCACTTATACAGGGAATGTAAAAACCGCTACACTTGAACTGAATTGCAAAACAGAACAGAGTCACACGTTTAGAAAACACACTATGGCTGCTGAACGGGAAAGGTGAGGTGGGGTGATGCATAAAACAAGGGTTTCAAATTAGCTCAGATACCGTTCCATAAACCCAATATGTAAGAGACAAGACCTATTCTTTTTCAGTGAACTGGACTCAACACCCCCTATTCACCGCACAAGAATATATCTGACTAGTAAGAATCTTCAAAACTATGAATTGATATCTCTCTGTAAGTGAGTCAAGGGGGTGTAAAGCGGCATAAACACAGCCGTGAAAAGCAGCTAAACCCCATTATAAAAATAAATTACTTTTCAAAACCAGTGAAACAAAGACAGTGAAAGAGAGAGAAATTCTTACAAAATTCGTTCAGGGGCTGTGATGCAACCTGGATTGACCATATCTAGACCCACAGCTGATTGAGACATAAGGGTGGACCCTCTTGGGGCTGAGAGGTTCGGTGAGGTTGGGGGAGCCAACGCAGACCCTTTCAAGTAATACTGCATGGTACCCATCCCATGGGTCCCAAATCTCCAGGTTCAAGGGCATCTTCCTACATCAAAAACATGCATGAGAAACCCAGAAGATGGTACACCGTGTGATCGGGAAAGGTTTCTAAAACGCACCTCATTTCTCATCTCCTTGGCTCGGGTTCGCCATTCCAGCCGATTTACTAGTCATCTCCCTCCTTGGAGAATCAGCACCTTTAACCTCCTGTTCCGTACAGGTTGCAATTTGTCCTGAGGATGAACGGGAAGAGGGGGAACCAATGAGAGACTAGCTCTAGGTGTTGGGACAGGCACAGGTCACTCTATTTTCCCATCAGGAAGAAGAATTAAGCACAAGCTCACCCTGCCCCCCAGAACCAGAAGAGGGCCTGAAGCAATCCTGCGCTTTTGCGGCCAGCTCCCAAAAAAGCGAGTTGAAAAATGGAGCTCAGGGGCACTGCAATTCACAAACCTGCAGAGTTTTAAATGATACCTCTCGTCCAAAAATATATTAAGGGAAGGCAACGAAGAGGCTTTGAAAGCAAGGCAGAATTGCAGGAAACAGATTTCAGGAGGTAGATTCGAATCGCCTTGAAAGCACATGAAAAGCGGCCAAACGTGGACAATGATGCCCTTGGCCAAAAAGGGCGTATGCGTTTTTTCCTGAATATATTCAGGAAAAAACGCATACGCCCTTTTTGGCCAACCAAGCAACCTGGAAAGGCAAATCAGCGCTCCAAAGAAGTCTCGCTTCCCAGCGGGCAAAAGGGCCATGCGGAAAAAAGTGTCAAAACCAGAAATGCAGGACCGGCCATGGAGAAATGGGAGCCTTGCTACGCTGATGGGTGGGATGTAAATTGCCAACAGCCACTCTGGAGACGTGTACGGTGTGTTCTGAAACATGTAAAAAACACAGCTTGGAGAGCATAGGGCACTTCCACTCATGGGCGTATAAACTGGGAAAACTAAAAATCAGCAAGACACAGGCACCCCAAAGTTTAGGGCTGCTCTGTTGACAAGAACCCCCACTTCATTACACCTTAAATATCCTAGGAAAGAGAAAAATGGATAAAGAAGTTGTGGTCCTCATGTACAATGGAATATCACTCAGCCATGAAATCAACGTCATAAGGCTAGTAGCAGCACGATGAGTGGATTTAGGTACGATGATTCTAAGTGAAATAAGTCACACAGAAAAAGACACTTATCATAAGATATCACTTATAGAGGGAATGTAAAAACCGCTACACTTGAACTGAATTGCAAAACAGAACAGAGTCACACGTTTAGAAAACACACTATGGCTGCTGAACGGGAAAGGTGAGGTGGGGTGATGCATAAAACAAGGGTTTCAATTAGTTCAGATACCGTTCCATAAACCCAATATGTAAGAGACAAGACCTATTCCTTTTTCAGTGAACTGGACTCAACACCCCCTATTCACCGCACAAGAATATATCTGATTAGTAAGAATCTTCAAACCTTTGTATTGATATCTCTCTGTAAGTGAGTCAAGGGGGTGTAAAGCGGCATAAACACAGCCGTGAAAAGCAGCTAAACCCCATTATAAAAATAAATTACTTTTCAAAACCAGTGAAACAAAGACAGTGAAAGAGAGAGAAATTCTTACAAAATTCGTTCAGGGGCTGTGATGCAACCTGGATTGACCATATCTAGACCCACAGCTGATTGAGACATAAGGGTGGACACTCTTGGGGCTGAGAGTTTCGGTGAGGTTGGGGGAGCCAACGCAGACCCTTTCAAGTAATACTGCATGGTACCCATCCCATGGGTCCCAAATCTCCAGGTTCAAGGGCATCTTCCTACATCGAAAACATGCATGAGAAACCCAGAAGATGGTACACTGTGTGATCGGGAAAGGTTTCTAAAACGCACCTCATTTCTCATCTCCTTGGCTCGGGTTCGCCATTCCAGCCGATTTACTAGCCATCTCCCTCCTTGGAGAATCAGCACCTTTAACCTCCTGTTCCGTACAGGTTGCAATTTGTCCTGAGGATGAAAGGGAAGAGGGGGAACCAATGAGAGACTAGCTCTAGGTGTTGGGACAGGCACAGGTCACTCTATTTTCCCATCAGGAAGAAGAATTAAGCACAAGCTCAGCCTGCCCCCCAGAACCAGAAGATGGCCTGAAGCAATCCTGTGCTTTTGCGGCCAGCTCCCAAAAAAGCGAGTTGAAAAATGGAGCTCAGGGGCACTGCAATTCACAAACCTGCAGAGTTTTAAATGATACCTCTCGTCCACAAATATATTAAGGGAAGGCAACGAAGAGGCTTTGAAAGCAAGGCAGAATTGCAGGAAACAGATTTCAGGAGGTAGATTCGAATCGCCTTGAAAGCACATGAAAAGCGGCCAAACGTGGACAATGATGCCCTTGGCCAAAAAGGGCGTATGCGTTTTTTCCTGAATATATTCAGGAAAAAACGCATACGCCCTTTTTGGCCAACCAAGCAACCTGGAAAGGCAAATCAGCGCTCCAAAGAAGTCTCGCTTCCCAGCGGGCAAAAGGGCCATGCGGAAAAAAGTGTCAAAACCAGAAATGCAGGACCGGCCATGGAGAAATGGGAGCCTTGCTACGCTGATGGGTGGGATGTAAATTGCCAACAGCCACTCTGGAGACGTGTACGGTGTGTTCTGAAACATGTAAAAAACACAGCTTGGAGAGCATAGGGCACTTCCACTCATGGGCGTATAAACTGGGAAAACTAAAAATCAGCAAGACACAGGCACCCCAACGTTTAGGGCTGCTCTGTTGACAAGAACCCCCACTTCATTACACCTTAAATATCCTAGGAAAGAGAAAAATGGATAAAGAAGTTGTGGTCCTCATGTACAATGGAATATCACTCAGCCATGAAATCAACGTCATAAGGCTAGTAGCAGCACGATGAGTGGATTTAGGTACGATGATTCTAAGTGAAATAAGTCACACAGAAAAAGACACTTATCATAAGATATCACTTATAGAGGGAATGTAAAAACCGCTACACTTGAACTGAATTGCAAAACAGAACAGAGTCACACGTTTAGAAAACACACTATGGCTGCTGAACGGGAAAGGTGAGGTGGGGTGATGCATAAAACAAGGGTTTCAAATTAGTTCAGATACCGTTCCATAAACCCAATATGTAAGAGACAAGACCTATTCCTTTTTCAGTGAACTGGACTCAACACCCCCTATTCACCGCACAAGAATATATCTGATTAGTAAGAATCTTCAAACCTTTGTATTGATATCTCTCTGTAAGTGAGTCAAGGGGGTGTAAAGCGGCATAAACACAGCCGTGAAAAGCAGCTAAACCCCATTATAAAAATAAATTACTTTTCAAAACCAGTGAAACAAAGACAGTGAAAGAGAGAGAAATTCTTACAAAATTCGTTCAGGGGCTGTGATGCAACCTGGATTGACCATATCTAGACCCACAGCTGATTGAGACATAAGGGTGGACACTCTTGGGGCTGAGAGTTTCGGTGAGGTTGGGGGAGCCAACGCAGACCCTTTCAAGTAATACTGCATGGTACCCATCCCATGGGTCCCAAATCTCCAGGTTCAAGGGCATCTTCCTACATCGAAAACATGCATGAGAAACCCAGAAGATGGTACACTGTGTGATCGGGAAAGGTTTCTAAAACGCACCTCATTTCTCATCTCCTTGGCTCGGTTTCGCCATTCCAGCCGATTTACTAGCCATCTCCCTCCTTGGAGAATCAGCACCTTTAACCTCCTGTTCCGTACAGGTTGCAATTTGTCCTGAGGATGAACGGGAAGAGGGGGAACCAATGAGAGACTAGCTCTAGGTGTTGGGACAGGCACAGGTCACTCTATTTTCCCATCAGGAAGAAGAATTAAGCACAAGCTCAGCCTGCCCCCCAGAACCAGAAGATGGCCTGAAGCAATCCTGTGCTTTTGCGGCCAGCTCCCAAAAAAGCGAGTTGAAAAATGGAGCTCAGGGGCACTGCAATTCACAAACCTGCAGAGTTTTAAATGATACCTCTCGTCCACAAATATATTAAGGGAAGGCAACGAAGAGGCTTTGAAAGCAAGGCAGAATTGCAGGAAACAGATTTCAGGAGGTAGATTCGAATCGCCTTGAAAGCACATGAAAAGCGGCCAAACGTGGACAATGATGCCCTTGGCCAAAAAGGGCGTATGCGTTTTTTCCTGAATATATTCAGGAAAAAACGCATACGCCCTTTTTGGCCAACCAAGCAACCTGGAAAGGCAAATCAGCGCTCCAAAGAAGTCTCGCTTCCCAGCGGGCAAAAGGGCCATGCGGAAAAAGGTGTCCAAACCAGAAATGCAGGACCGGCCATGGAGAAATGGGAGCCTTGCTACGCTGATGGGTGGGATGTAAATTGCCAACAGCCACTCTGGAGACGTGTACGGTGTGTTCTGAAACATCTAAAAAACACAGCTTGGAGAGCATAGGGCACTTCCACTCATGGGCGTATAAATTGGGAAAACTAAAAATCAGCAAGACACAGGCACCCCAAAGTTTAGGGCTGCTCTGTTGACAAGAACCCCCACTTCATTACACCTTAAATATCCTAGGAAAGAGAAAAATGGATAAAGAAGTTGTGGTCCTCATGTACAATGGAATATCACTCAGCCATGAAATCAACGTCATAAGGCTAGTAGCAGCACGATGAGTGGATTTAGGTACGATGATTCTAAGTGAAATAAGTCACACAGAAAAAGACACTTATCATAAGATATCACTTCTAGAGGGAATGTAAAAACCGCTACACTTGAACTGAATTGCAAAACAGAACAGAGTCACACGTTTAGAAAACACACTATGGCTGCTGAACGGGAAAGGTGAGGTGGGGTGATGCATAAAACAAGGGTTTCAAATTAGCTCAGATACTGTTCCACAAACCCAATATGTAAGAGACAAGACCTATTCCTTTTTCAGTGAACTGGACTCAACACCCCCTATTCACCGCACAAGAATATATCTGAAGGTAAGAATCTTCAAACCTATGTATTGATATCTCTGTGTTAGTGAGTCAAGGGGGTGTAAAGCGGCATAAACACAGCCGTGAAAAGCAGCTAAACCCCATTATAAAAATAAATTACTTTTCAAAACCAGTGAAACAAAGACAGTGAAAGAGAGAGAAATTCTTACAAAATTCGTTCAGGGGCTGTGATGCAACCTGGATTGACCATATCTAGACCCACAGCTGATTGAGACATAAGGGTGGACACTCTTGGGGCTGAGAGGTTCGGTGAGGTTGGGGGAGACAACGCAGACCCTTTCAAGTAATACTGCATGGTACCCATCCCATGGGTCCCAAATCTCCAGGTTCAAGGGCATCTTCCTACATCAAAAACGTGCATGAGAAACCCAGAAGATGGTACACCGTGTGATCGGGAAAGGTTTCTAAAACGCACCTCATTTCTCATCTCCTTGGCTCGGGTTCGCCATTCCAGCCGATTTACTAGCCATCTCCCTCCTTGGAGAATCAGCACCTTTAACCTCCTGTTCCGTACAGGTTGCAATTTGTCCTGAGGATGAACGGGAAGAGGGGGAACCAATGAGAGATTAGCTCTAGGTGTTGGGACAGGCACAGGTCACTCTATTTTCCCATCAGGAAGAAGAATTAAGCACAAGCTCAGCCTGCCCCCCAGAACCAGAAGAGGGCCTGAAGCAATCCTGCGCTTTTGCGGCCAGCTCCCAAAAAAGCGAGTTGAAAAATGGAGCTCAGGGGCACTGCAATTCACAAACCTGCAGAGTTTTAAATGATACCTCTCGTCCAAAAATATATTAAGGGAAGGCAACGAAGAGGCTTTGAAAGCAAGGCAGAATTGCAGGAAACAGATTTCAGGAGGTAGATTCGAATCGCCTTGAAAGCACATGAAAAGCGGCCAAACGTGGACAATGATGCCCTTGGCCAAAAAGGGCGTATGCGTTTTTTCCTGAATATATTCAGGAAAAAACGCATACGCCCTTTTTGGCCAACCAAGCAACCTGGAAAGGCCAATCAGCGCTCCAAAGAAGTCTCGCTTCCCAGCGGGCAAAAGGGCCATGCGGAAAAAAGTGTCAAAACCAGAAATGCAGGACAGGCCATGGAGAAATGGGAGCCTTGCTACGCTGATGGGTGGGATGTAAATTGCCAACAGCCACTCTGGAGACGTGTACGGTGTGTTCTGAAACATGTAAAAAACACAGCTTGGAGAGCATAGGGCACTTCCACTCATGGGCGTATAAACTGGGAAAACTAAAAATCAGCAAGACACAGGCACCCCAAAGTTTAGGGCTGCTCTGTTGACAAGAACCCCCACTTCATTACACCTTAAATATCCTAGGAAAGAGAAAAATGGATAAAGAAGTTGTGGTCCTCATGTACAATGGAATATCACTCAGCCATGAAATCAACGTCATAAGGCTAGTAGCAGCACGATGAGTGGATTTAGGTACGATGATTCTAAGTGAAATAAGTCACACAGAAAAAGACACTTATCATAAGATATCACTTATAGAGGGAATGTAAAAACCGCTACACTTGAACTGAATTGCAAAACAGAACAGAGTCACACGTTTAGAAAACACACTATGGCTGCTGAACGGGAAAGGTGAGGTGGGGTGATGCATAAAACAAGGGTTTCAATTAGTTCAGATACCGTTCCATAAACCCAATATGTAAGAGACAAGACCTATTCCTTTTTCAGTGAACTGGACTCAACACCCCCTATTCACCGCACAAGAATATATCTGATTAGTAAGAATCTTCAAACCTTTGTATTGATATCTCTCTGTAAGTGAGTCAAGGGGGTGTAAAGCGGCATAAACACAGCCGTGAAAAGCAGCTAAACCCCATTATAAAAATAAATTACTTTTCAAAACCAGTGAAACAAAGACAGTGAAAGAGAGAGAAATTCTTACAAAATTCGTTCAGGGGCTGTGATGCAACCTGGATTGACCATATCTAGACCCACAGCTGATTGAGACATAAGGGTGGACACTCTTGGGGCTGAGAGTTTCGGTGAGGTTGGGGGAGCCAACGCAGACCCTTTCAAGTAATACTGCATGGTACCCATCCCATGGGTCCCAAATCTCCAGGTTCAAGGGCATCTTCCTACATCGAAAACATGCATGAGAAACCCAGAAGATGGTACACTGTGTGATCGGGAAAGGTTTCTAAAACGCACCTCATTTCTCATCTCCTTGGCTCGGGTTCGCCATTCCAGCCGATTTACTAGCCATCTCCCTCCTTGGAGAATCAGCACCTTTAACCTCCTGTTCCGTACAGGTTGCAATTTGTCCTGAGGATGAAAGGGAAGAGGGGGAACCAATGAGAGACTAGCTCTAGGTGTTGGGACAGGCACAGGTCACTCTATTTTCCCATCAGGAAGAAGAATTAAGCACAAGCTCAGCCTGCCCCCCAGAACCAGAAGATGGCCTGAAGCAATCCTGTGCTTTTGCGGCCAGCTCCCAAAAAAGCGAGTTGAAAAATGGAGCTCAGGGGCACTGCAATTCACAAACCTGCAGAGTTTTAAATGATACCTCTCGTCCACAAATATATTAAGGGAAGGCAACGAAGAGGCTTTGAAAGCAAGGCAGAATTGCAGGAAACAGATTTCAGGAGGTAGATTCGAATCGCCTTGAAAGCACATGAAAAGCGGCCAAACGTGGACAATGATGCCCTTGGCCAAAAAGGGCGTATGCGTTTTTTCCTGAATATATTCAGGAAAAAACGCATACGCCCTTTTTGGCCAACCAAGCAACCTGGAAAGGCAAATCAGCGCTCCAAAGAAGTCTCGCTTCCCAGCGGGCAAAAGGGCCATGCGGAAAAAAGTGTCAAAACCAGAAATGCAGGACCGGCCATGGAGAAATGGGAGCCTTGCTACGCTGATGGGTGGGATGTAAATTGCCAACAGCCACTCTGGAGACGTGTACGGTGTGTTCTGAAACATGTAAAAAACACAGCTTGGAGAGCATAGGGCACTTCCACTCATGGGCGTATAAACTGGGAAAACTAAAAATCAGCAAGACACAGGCACCCCAAAGTTTAGGGCTGCTCTGTTGACAAGAACCCCCACTTCATTACACCTTAAATATCCTAGGAAAGAGAAAAATGGATAAAGAAGTTGTGGTCCTCATGTACAATGGAATATCACTCAGCCATGAAATCAACGTCATAAGGCTAGTAGCAGCACGATGAGTGGATTTAGGTACGATGATTCTAAGTGAAATAAGTCACACAGAAAAAGACACTTATCATAAGATATCACTTATAGAGGGAATGTAAAAACCGCTACACTTGAACTGAATTGCAAAACAGAACAGAGTCACACGTTTAGAAAACACACTATGGCTGCTGAACGGGAAAGGTGAGCTGGGGTGATGCATAAAACAAGGGTTTCAAATTAGTTCAGATACCGTTCCATAAACCCAATATGTAAGAGACAAGACCTATTCCTTTTTCAGTGAACTGGACTCAACACCCCCTATTCACCGCACAAGAATATATCTGATTAGTAAGAATCTTCAAACCTTTGTATTGATATCTCTCTATAAGTGAGTCAAGGGGGTGTAAAGCGGCATAAACACAGCCGTGAAAAGCAGCTAAACCCCATTATAAAAATAAATTACTTTTCAAAACCAGTGAAACAAAGACAGTGAAAGAGAGAGAAATTCTTACAAAATTCGTTCAGGGGCTGTGATGCAACCTGGATTGACCATATCTAGACCCACAGCTGATTGAGACATAAGGGTGGACACTCTTGGGGCTGAGAGTTTCGGTGAGGTTGGGGGAGCCAACGCAGACCCTTTCAAGTAATACTGCATGGTACCCATCCCATGGGTCCCAAATCTCCAGGTTCAAGGGCATCTTCCTACATCGAAAACATGCATGAGAAACCCAGAAGATGGTACACTGTGTGATCGGGAAAGGTTTCTAAAACGCACCTCATTTCTCATCTCCTTGGCTCGGGTTCGCCATTCCAGCCGATTTACTAGCCATCTCCCTCCTTGGAGAATCAGCACCTTTAACCTCCTGTTCCGTACAGGTTGCAATTTGTCCTGAGGATGAACGGGAAGAGGGGGAACCAATGAGAGACTAGCTCTAGGTGTTGGGACAGGCACAGGTCACTCTATTTTCCCATCAGGAAGAAGAATTAAGCACAAGCTCAGCCTGCCCCCCAGAACCAGAAGATGGCCTGAAGCAATCCTGTGCTTTTGCAGCCAGCTCCCAAAAAAGCGAGTTGAAAAATGGAGCTCAGGGGCACTGCAATTCACAAACCTGCAGAGTTTTAAATGATACCTCTCGTCCACAAATATATTAAGGGAAGGCAACGAAGAGGCTTTGAAAGCAAGGCAGAATTGCAGGAAACAGATTTCAGGAGGTAGATTCGAATCGCCTTGAAAGCACATGAAAAGCGGCCAAACGTGGACAATGATGCCCTTGGCCAAAAAGGGCGTATGCGTTTTTTCCTGAATATATTCAGGAAAAAACGCATACGCCCTTTTTGGCCAACCAAGCAACCTGGAAAGGCAAATCAGCGCTCCAAAGAAGTCTCGCTTCCCAGCGGGCAAAAGGGCCATGCGGAAAAAGGTGTCCAAACCAGAAATGCAGGACCGGCCATGGAGAAATGGGAGCCTTGCTACGCTGATGGGTGGGATGTAAATTGCCAACAGCCACTCTGGAGACGTGTACGGTGTGTTCTGAAACATCTAAAAAACACAGCTTGGAGAGCATAGGGCACTTCCACTCATGGGCGTATAAATTGGGAAAACTAAAAATCAGCAAGACACAGGCACCCCAAAGTTTAGGGCTGCTCTGTTGACAAGAACCCCCACTTCATTACACCTTAAATATCCTAGGAAAGAGAAAATTGGATAAAGAAGTTGTGGTCCTCATGTACAATGGAATATCACTCAGCCATGAAATCAACGTCATAAGGCTAGTAGCAGCACGATGAGTGGATTTAGGTACGATGATTCTAAGTGAAATAAGTCACACAGAAAAAGACACTTATCATAAGATATCACTTATACAGGGAATGTAAAAACCGCTACACTTGAACTGAATTGCAAAACAGAACAGAGTCACACGTTTAGAAAACACACTATGGCTGCTGAACGGGAAAGGTGAGGTGGGGTGATGCATAAAACAAGGGTTTCAAATTAGCTCAGATACTGTTCCACAAACCCAATATGTAAGAGACAAGACCTATTCCTTTTTCAGTGAACTGGACTCAACACCCCCTATTCACCGCACAAGAATATATCTGAAGGTAAGAATCTTCAAACCTATGTATTGATATCTCTCTGTAAGTGAGTCAAGGGGGTGTAAAGCGGCATAAACACAGCCGTGAAAAGCAGCTAAACCCCATTATAAAAATAAATTACTTTTCAAAACCAGTGAAACAAAGACAGTGAAAGAGAGAGAAATTCTTACAAAATTCGTTCAGGGGCTGTGATGCAACCTGGATTGACCATATCTAGACCCACAGCTGATTGAGACATAAGGTTGGACACTCTTCGGGCTGAGAGGTTCGGTGAGGTTGGGTGAGCCAACGCAGACCCTTTCAAGTAATACTGCATGGTACCCATCCCATGGGTCCCAAATCTCCAGGTTCAAGGGCATCTTCCTACATCGAAAACATGCATGAGAAACCCAGAAGATGGTACACCGTGTGATCGGGAAAGGTTTCTAAAACGCACCTCATTTCTCATCTCCTTGGCTCGGGTTCGCCATTCCAGCCGATTTACTAGCCATCTCCCTCCTTGGAGAATCAGCACCTTTAACCTCCTGTTCCGTACAGGTTGCAATTTGTCCTGAGGATGAACGGGAAGAGGGGGAACCAATGAGAGACTAGCTCTAGGTGTTGGGACAGGCACAGGTTACTCTATTTTCCCATCAGGAAGAAGAATTAAGCACAAGCTCAGCCTGCCCCCCAGAACCAGAAGAGGGCCTGAAGCAATCCAGCGCTTTTGCGGCCAGCTCCCAAAAAAGCGAGTTGAAAAATGGAGCTCAGGGGCACTGCAATTCACAAACCTGCAGAGTTTTAAATGATACCTCTCGTCCAAAAATATATTAAGGGAAGGCAACGAAGAGGCTTTGAAAGCAAGGCAGAATTGCAGGAAAGAGATTTCAGGAGGTAGATTCGAATCGCCGTGAAAGCACATGAAAAGCGGCCAAACGTGGACAATGATGCCCTTGGCCAAAAAGGGCGTATGCGTTTTTTCCTGAATATATTCAGGAAAAAACGCATACGCCCTTTTTGGCCAACCAAGCAACCTGGAAAGGCAAATCAGCGCTCCAAAGAAGTCTCGCTTCCCAGCGGGCAAAAGGGCCATGCGGAAAAAAGTGTCAAAACCAGAAATGCAGGACCGGCCATGGAGAAATGGGAGCCTTGCTACGCTGATGGGTGGGATGTAAATTGCCAACAGCCACTCTGGAGACGTGTACGGTGTGTTCTGAAACATCTAAAAAACACAGCTTGGAGAGCATAGGGCACTTCCACTCATGGGCATATAAATTGGGAAAACTAAAAATCAGCAAGACCCAGGCACCCCAAAGTTTAGGGCTGCTCTGTTGACAAGAACCCCCACTTCATTACACCTTAAATATCCTAGGAAAGAGAAAAATGGATAAAGAAGTTGTGGTCCTCATGTACAATGGAATATCACTCAGCCATGAAATCAACGTCATAAGGCTAGTAGCAGCACGATGAGTGGATTTAGGTACGATGATTCTAAGTGAAATAAGTCACACAGAAAAAGACACTTATCATAAGATATCACTTATACAGGGAATGTAAAAACCGCTACACTTGAACTGAATTGCAAAACAGAACAGAGTCACACGTTTAGAAAACACACCATGGCTGCTGAACGGGAAAGGTGAGGTGGGGTGATGCATAAAACAAGGGTTTCAAATAAGCTCAGATACCGTTCCATAAACCCAATATGTAAGAGACAAGACCTATTCCTTTTTCAGTGAACTGGACTCAACACCCCCTATTCACCGCACAAGAATATATCTGACTAGTAAGAATCTTCAAACCTATGTATTGATATCTCTCTGTAAGTGAGTCAAGGGGGTGTAAAGCGGCATAAACACAGCCGTGAAAAGCAGCTAAACCCCATTATAAAAATAAATTACTTTTAAAAACCAGTGAAACAAAGACAGTGAAAGAGAGAGAAATTCTTACAAAATTCGTTCAGGGGCTGTGATGCAACCTGGATTGACCATATCTAGACCCACAGCTGATTGAGACATAAGGTTGGACAATCTTCGGGCTGAGAGGTTCGGTGAGGTTGGGTGAGCCAACGCAGACCCTTTCAAGTAATACTGCATGGTACCCATCCCATGGGTCCCAAATCTCCAGGTTCAAGGGCATCTTCCTACATCGAAAACATGCATGAGAAACCCAGAAGATGGTACACCGTGTGATCGGGAAAGGTTTCTAAAACGCACCTCATTTCTCATCTCCTTGGCTCGGGTTCGCCATTCCAGCCGATTTACTAGCCATCTCCCTCCTTGGAGAATCAGCACCTTTAACCTCCTGTTCCGTACAGGTTGCAATTTGTCCTGAGGATGAACGGGAAGAGGGGGAACCAATGAGAGACTAGCTCTAGGTGTTGGGACAGGCACAGGTCACTCTATTTTCCCATCAGGAAGAAGAATTAAGCACAAGCTCAGCCTGCCCCCCAGAACCAGAAGAGGGCCTGAAGCAATCCTGTGCTTTTGCGGCCAGCTCCCAAAAAAGCGAGTTGAAAAATGGAGCTCAGGGGCACTGCAATTCACAAACCTGCAGAGTTTTAAATGATACCTCTCGTCCAAAAATATATTAAGGGAAGGCAACGAAGAGGCTTTGAAAGCAAGGCAGAATTGCAGGAAACAGATTTCAGGAGGTAGATTCGAATCGCCTTGAAAGCACATGAAAAGCGGCCAAACGTGGACAATGATGCCCTTGGCCAAAAAGGGCGTATGCGTTTTTTCCTGAATATATTCAGGAAAAAACGCATACGCCCTTTTTGGCCAACCAAGCAACCTGGAAAGGCAAATCAGCGCTCCAAAGAAGTCTCGCTTCCCAGCGGGCAAAAGGGCCATGCGGAAAAAGGTGTCCAAACCAGAAATGCAGGACCGGCCATGGAGAAATGGGAGCCTTGCTACGCTGATGGGTGGGATGTAAATTGCCAACAGCCACTCTGGAGACGTGTACGGTGTGTTCTGAAACATCTAAAAAACACAGCTTGGAGAGCATAGGGCACTTCCACTCATGGGCGTATAAATTGGGAAAACTAAAAATCAGCAAGACACAGGCACCCCAAAGTTTAGGCCTGCTCTGTTGACAAGAACCCCCACTTCATTACACCTTAAATATCCTAGGAAAGAGAAAAATGGATAAAGAAGTTGTGGTCCTCATGTACAATGGAATATCACTCAGCCATGAAATCCACGTCATAAGGCTAGTAGCAGCACGATGAGTGGATTTAGGTACGACGATTCTAAGTGAAATAAGTCACACAGAAAAAGACACTTATCATAAGATATCACTTCTAGAGGGAATGTAAAAACCGCTACACTTGAACTGAATTGCAAAACAGAACAGAGTCACACGTTTAGAAAACACACTATGGCTGCTGAACGGGAAAGGTGAGGTGGGGTGATGCATAAAACAAGGGTTTCAAATTAGCTCAGATACCGTTCCACAAACCCAATATGTAACAGACAACACCTATTCCTTTTTCAGTGAACTGGACTCAACACCCCCTATTCACCGCACAAGAATATATCTGACTAGTAAGAATCTACAAACCTATGTACTGATATCTCTCTGTAAGGGAGTCAAGGGGGTGTAAAGCGGCATAACCACAGCCGTGAAAAGCAACTAATCCCCATTATAAAAATAAATTACTTTTCAAAACCAGTGAAACAAAGTCAGTGAAAGAGAGAGAAATTCTTACAAAATTCGTTCAGGGGCTGTGATGCAACCTGGATTGACCATATCTAGACCCACAGCTGATTGAGACATAAGGGTGGACACTCTTGGGGCTGAGAGGTTCGTTGAGGTTGGGTGAGCCAACGCAGACCCTTTCAAGTAATACTGCATGGTACCCATCCCATGGGTCCCAAATCTCCAGGTTCAAGGGCATCTTCCAACATCGAAAACATGCATGAGAAACCCAGAAGATGGTACACCGTGTGATCGGGAATGGTTTCTAAAACGCACCTCATTTCTCATCTCCTTGGCTCGGGTTCGCCATTGCAGCCGATTTACTAGCCATCTCCCTCCTTGGAGAATCAGCACCTTTAACCTCCTGTTCCGTACAGGTTGCAATTTGTCCTGAGGATGAACGGGAAGAGGGGGAAGCAATGAGAGACTAGCTCTAGGTGTTGGGACAGGCACAGGTCACTCTATTTTCCCATCAGGAAGAAGAATTAAGCACAAGCTCAGCCTGCCCCCCAGAACCAGAAGAGGGCCTGAAGCAATCCTGCGCTTTTGCGGCCAGCTCCCAAAAAAGCGAGTTGAAAAATGGAGCTCAGGGGCACTGCAATTCACAAACCTGCAGAGTTTTAAATGATACCTCTTGTCAACAAATATATTAAGGGAAGGCAACGAAGAGGCTTTGAAAGCAAGGCAGAATTGCAGGAAACAGATTTCAGGAGGTAGATTCGAATCGCCTTGAAAGCACATGAAAAGCGGCCAAACGTGGACAATGATGCCCTTGGCCAAAAAGGGCGTATGCGTTTTTTCCTGAATATATTCAGGAAAAAACGCATACGCCCTTTTTGGCCAACCAAGCAACCTGGAAAGGCAAATCAGCGCTCCAAAGAAGTCTCGCTTCCCAGCGGGCAAAAGGGCCATGCGGAAAAAAGTGTCCAAAGCAGAAATTCAGGACCGGCCATGGAGAAATGGGAGCTTTGCTACGCTGATGGGTGGGATGTAAATTGCCAACAGCCACTCTGGAGACGTGTACGGTGTGTTCTGAAACATCTAAAAAACACAGCTTGGAGAGCATAGGGCACTTCCACTCATGGGCGTATAAATTGGGAAAACTAAAAATCAGCAAGACACAGGCACCCCAAAGTTTAGGGCTGCTCTGTTGACAAGAACCCCCACTTCATTACACCTTAAATATCCTAGGAAAGAGAAAAATGGATAAAGAAGTTGTGGTCCTCATGTACAATGGAATATCACTCAGCCATGAAATCAACGTCATAAGGCTAGTAGCAGCAGGATGAGTGGATTTAGGTACGACGATTCTAAGTGAAATAAGTCACACAGAAAAAGACACTTATCATAAGATATCACTTATAGAGGGAATGTAAAAACCGCTACACTTGAACTGAATTGCAAAACAGAACAGAGTCACACGTTTAGAAAACACACTATGGCTGCTGAACGGGAAAGGTGAGGTGGGGTGATGCATAAAACAAGGGTTTCAAATTAGCTCAGATACCGTTCCACAAACCCAATATGTAAGAGACAAGACCTATTCCTTTTTCAGTGAACTGGACTCAACACCCCCTATTCACCGCACAAGAATATATCTGACTAGTAAGAATCTTCAAACCTATGTATTGATATCTCTCTGTAAGTGAGTCAAGGGGGTGTAAAGCGGCATAAACACAGCCGTGAAAAGCAGCTAAACCCCATTATAAAAATAAATTACTTTTCAAAACCAGTGAAACAAAGACAGTGAAAGAGAGAGAAATTCTTACAAAATTCGTTCAGGGCCTGTGATGCAACCTGGATTGACCATATCTAGACCCACAGCTGATTGAGACATAAGGGTGGACACTCTTCGGGCTGAGAGATTCGGTGAGGTTGGGGGAGCCAACGCAGACCCTTTCAAGTAATACTGCATGGTACCCATCCCATGGGTCCCAAATCTCCAGGTTCAAGGGCATCTTCCTACATCGAAAACATGCATGAGAAACCCAGAAGATGGTACACCGTGTGATCGGGAAAGGTTTCTAAAACACACCTCATTTCTCATCTCCTTGGCTCGGGTTCGCCATTCCAGCCGATTTACTAGCCATCTCCCTCCTTGGAGAATCAGCACCTTTAACCTCCTGTTCTGTACAGGTTGCAATTTGTCCTGAGGATGAACGGGAAGAGGGGGAACCAATGAGAGACTAGCTCTAGGTGTTGGGACAGGCACAGGTCACTCTATTTTCCCATCAGGAAGAAGAATTAAGCACAAGCTCAGCCTGCCCCCCAGAACCAGAAGAGGGCCTGAAGCAATCCTGCGCTTTTGCGGCCAGCTCCCAAAAAAGCGAGTTGAAAAATGGAGCTCAGGGGCACTGCAATTCACAAACCTGCAGAGTTTTAAATGATACCTCTCGTCCACAAATATATTAAGGGAAGGCAACGAACAGGCTTTGAAAGCAAGGCAGAATTGCAGGAAACAGATTTCAGGAGGTAGATTCGAATCCCCTTGAAAGCACATGAAAAGCGGCCAAACGTGGACAATAATGCCCTTGGCCAAAAAGGGCGTATGCGTTTTTTCCTGAATATATTCAGGAAAAAACGCATACGCCCTTTTTGGCCAACCAAGCAACCTGGAAAGGCAAATCAGCGCTCCAAAGAAGTCTCGCTTCCCAGCGGGCAAAAGGGCCATGCGGAAAAAGGTGTCCAAAGCAGAAATGCAGGACCGGCCATGGAGAAATGGGAGCCTTGCTACGCTGATGGGTGGGATGTAAATTGCCAACAGCCACTCTGGAGACGTGTACGGTGTGTTCTGAAACATCTAAAAAACACAGCTTGGAGAGCATAGGGCACTTCCACTCATGGGCGTATAAATTGGGAAAACTAAAAATCAGCAAGACACAGGCACCCCAAAGTTTAGGGCTGCTCTGTTGACAAGAACCCCCACTTCATTACACCTTAAATATCCTAGGAAAGAGAAAAATGGATAAAGAAGTTGTGGTCCTCATGTACAATGGAATATCACTCAGCCATGAAATCCACGTCATAAGGCTAGTAGCAGCACGATGAGTGGATTTAGGTACGACGATTCTAAGTGAAATAAGTCACACAGAAAAAGACACTTATCCTAAGATATCACTTATAGAGGGAATGTAAAAACCGCTACACTTGAACTGAATTGCAAAACAGAACAGAGTCACACGTTTAGAAAACACACTATGGCTGCTGAACGGGAAAGGTGTGGTGGGGTGATGCATAAAACAAGGTTTCAAATTAGCTCAGATACCGTTCCACAAACCCAATATATAACAAACAAGACCTATTCCTTTTTCAGTGAACTGGACTCAACACCCCCTATTCACCGCACAAGAATATATCTGACTAGTAAGAATCTTCAAACCTATGTATTGATATCTCTCTGTAAGTGAGTCAAGGGGGTGTAAAGCGGCATAAACACAGCCGTGAAAAGCAGCTAAACCCCATTATAAAAATAAATTACTTTTCAAAACCAGTGAAACAAAGACAGTGAAAGAGAGAGAAATTCTTACAAAATTCGTTCAGGGGCTGTGATGCAACCTGGATTGACCATATCTAGACCCACAGCTGATTGAGACATAAGGGTGGACACTCTTGGGGCTGAGAGGTTCGGTGAGGTTGGGTGAGCCAACGCAGACCCTTTCAAGTAATACTGCATGGTGCCCATCCCATTTGTCCCAAATCTCCAGGTTCAAGGGCATCTTCCTACATCGAAAACAGGCATGAGAAACCCAGAAGATGGTACACCGTGTGATCGGGAAAGGTTTCTAAAAGGCACCTCATTTCTCATCTCCTTGGCTCGGGTTCGCCATTCCAGCCGATTTACTAGCCATATCCCTCCTTGGAGAATCAGCACCTTTAACCTCCTGTTCTGTACAGGTTGCAATTTGTCCTGAGGATGAACGGGAAGAGGGGGAACCAATGAGAGACTAGCTCTAGGTGTTGGGACAGGCACAGGTCACTCTAGTTTCCCAACAGGAAGAAGAATTAACCACAGGCTCATCCTGCCCCCCAGAACTAGAAGAGGGCCTGAAGCAATCCTGCACTTATGCGGCCAGCTCCCAAAAAAGCGAGTTGAAAAATGGAGCTCAGGGGCACTGTAATTCACAAACCTGCAGAGTTATAAATCATAACTCTCGTCCACAAATATATTGAGGGAAGGCAACGAAGAGGATTTGAAAGCAAGGCAGAATTGCAGGAAACAGATTTCAGGAGGTACATTCGAATCGCCTTGAAAGCACATGAAAAGCGGCAAAACGTGGACAATGATGCCCTTGGCCAAAAAGGGCGTATGCGTTTTTTCCTGAATATATTCAGGAAAAAACGCATACGCCCTTTTTGGCCAACGAAGCAACCTGGAAAGGCAAATCAGCGCTCCAAAGAAGTCTGGCTTCCCAGCGGGTAAAAGGGCCACGCGGAAAAAAGTGTCAAAACCAGAAATGCAGTACTGGCCATGGAGAAATGGGAGCCTGGCTACGCTGATGGGCGGGATGTAAATTGCCAACAGCCGCTCTGGAGAGGTGTACGGTGTGTCCTGAAACATCTAAAAAACACAGCTTGGAGAGCATAGGGCACTTCCTCTCATGGGCCTATAAATTGGGAAAACTAAAAATCAGCAAGACACAGGCACCCCAAAGTTTAGGGCGCTCTGTTGACAAGAACCCCCACTTCATTACACCTTAAATATCCTAGGAAAGAGAAAAATGGATAAAGAAGTTCGGGTCCGCATGTACAATGGAATATCACTCAGCCATGAAATCAACGTCATAAGGCTAGTAGCAGCACGATGAGTGGATTTAGGTACGACGATTCTAAGTGAAATAAGTCACACAGAAAAAGACACTTATCATAAGATATCACTTACAGAGGGAATTTAAAAACCGCTACACTTGAACTGAATTACAAAACAGAACAGAGTCACACGTTTAGAAAGCACACTATGGCTGCTGAACGGGAAAGGTGAGGTGGGGTGATGCATCAAACAAGGGTTTCAAATTAGCTCCGATTCCGTTCCATAAACCCAATGGGTAATAAACAAGACCTACTCCTTGCTCAGTGAACTGGACTCAACACCCCCTATTCACCGGACAAGCATATATCTGACTAGTAAGAATCTTCAAACCTATGTATTGATATCTCTCTGTAAGTGAGTCAAGGGGGTGTACAGCGGCATAAACACAGCCATGAAAAGCAGCTACACCCCATTATAAAAATAAATTACTTTTCAAAACCCGTGAAACAAAGACAGTGAAAGAGAGAGAAATTCTTACACAATTCGTTCAGGGGCTGTGATGCAACCTGGATTGACCATATCTAGACCCACAGCTGATTGAGACATAAGGGTGGACACTCTTGGGGCTGAGAGGTTTGGTGAGGTTGGGTGAGCCAACGCAGACCCTTTAAAGTAATACTGCATGGTACCCATCCCATGGGTCCCAAATATCCAGGTCCAAGGGCAACTTCCTACCTCGAAAACATGCATGAGAAACCCAGAAGATGGTACACCGTGTGATCGGGAAAGGTTTCTAAAACGCACCTCATTTCTCATTTCCTTGTGCTCGGGTTCGCCATTCCAGCCGCTTTACTAGCCATCTCCCTCCTTGGAGAATCAGCACCTTTAACCTCCTGTTCCATACAGGTTGCAATTTGTCCTGAGGATGAACGGGAAGAGGGGGAACCAATGAGAGACTAGCTCTAGGTGTTGGGACAGGCACAGGTCACTCTAATTTCCCAACAGGAAGAAGAATTAACCACAGGCTCATCCTGCCCCCCAGAACTAGAAGAGGGCCTGAAGCAATCCTGCACTTATGCGGCCAGCTCCCAAAAAAGCGAGTTGAAAAATGGAGCTCAGGGGCACTGTAATTCACAAACCTGCAGAGTTATAAATCATAACTCTCGTCCACAAATATATTGAGGGAAGGCAACGAAGAGGATTTGAAAGCAAGGCAGAATTGCAGGAAACAGATTTCAGGAGGTAGATTCGAATCGCCTTGAAAGCACATGAAAAGCGGCAAAACGTGGACAATGATGCCCTTGGCCAAAAAGGGCGTATGCGTTTTTTCCTGAATATATTCAGGAAAAAACGCATACGCCCTTTTTGGCCAACCAAGCAACCTGGAAAGGCAAATCAGCGCTCCAAAGAAGTCTGGCTTCCCAGCGGGCAAAAGGGCCATGCGGAAAAAAGTGTCAAAACCAGAAATGCAGGACCGGCCATGGAGAAATGGGAGCCTGGCTACGCTGATGGGCGGGATGTAAATTGCCAACAGCCGCTCTGGAGAGGTGTACGGTGTGTCCTGAAACATCTAAAAAACACAGCTTGGAGAGCATAGGGCACTTCCACTCATGGGCCTATAAATTGGGAAAACTAAAAATCAGCAAGACACAGGCACCCCAAAGTTTAGGGCGCTCTGTTGACAAGAACCCCCACTTCATTACACCTTAAATATCCTAGGAAAGAGAAAAATGGATAAAGAAGTTGGGGTCCGCATGTACAATGGAATATCACTCAGCCATGAAATCCACGTCATAAGGCTAGTAGCAGCACGATGAGTGGATTTAGGTACGACGATTCTAAGTGAAATAAGTCACACAGAAAAAGACACTTATCATAAGATATCACTTACAGAGGGAATGTAAAAACCGCTACACTTGAACTGAATTACAAAACAGAACAGAGTCACACGTTTAGAAAGCACACTATGGCTGCTGAACGGGAAAGGTGAGGTGGGGTGATGCATCAAACAAGGGTTTCAAATTAGCTCCGATTCCGTTCCATAAACCCAATGGGTAATAAACAAGACCTACTCCTTGCTCAGTGAACTGGACTCAACACCCCCTATTCACCGGACAAGCATATATCTGACTAGTAAGTATCTTCAAACCTATGTATTGATATCTCTCGGTAAGTGAGTCAAGGGGGTGTAAAGCGGCATAAACACAGCCGTGAAAAGCAGCTACACCCCATTATAAAAATAAATTACTTTTCAAAACCCGTGAAACAAAGACAGTGAAAGAGAGAGAAATTCTTACACAATTCGTTCAGGGGCTGTGATGCAACCTGGATTGACCATATCTAGACCCACAGCTGATTGAGACATAAGGGTGGACACTCTTGGGGCTGAGAGGTTTGGTGAGGTTGGGTGAGCCAACGCAGACCCTTTAAAGTAATACTGCATGGTACCCATCCCATGGGTCCCAAATCTCCAGGTCCAAGGGCAACTTCCTACCTCGAAAACATGCATGAGAAACCCAGAAGATGGTACACCGTGTGATCGGGAAAGGTTTCTAAAACGCACCTCATTTCTCATTTCCTTGTGCTCGGGTTCGCCATTCCAGCCGCTTTACTAGCCATCTCCCTCCTTGGAGAATCAGCACCTTTAACCTCCTGTTCCATACAGGTTGCAATTTGTCCTGAGGTTGAACGGGAAGAGGGGGAACCAATGAGAGACTAGCTCTAGGTGTTGGGACAGGCACAGGTCACTCTAGTTTCCCAACAGGAAGAAGAATTAACCACAGGCTCATCCTGCCCCCCAGAACTAGAAGAGGGCCTGAAGCAATCCTGCACTTATGCGGCCAGCTCCCAAAAAAGCGAGTTGAAAAATGGAGCTCAGGGGCACTGTAATTCACAAACCTGCAGAGTTATAAATCATAACTCTCGTCCACAAATATATTGAGGGAAGGCAACGAAGAGGATTTGAAAGCAAGGCAGAATTGCAGGAAACAGATTTCAGGAGGTAGATTCGAATCGCCTTGAAAGCACATGAAAAGCGGCAAAACGTGGAAAATGATGCCCTTGGCCAAAAAGGGCGTATGCGTTTTTTCCTGAATATATTCAGGAAAAAACGCATACGCCCTTTTTGGCCAACCAAGCAACCTGGAAAGGCAAATCAGCGCTCCAAAGAAGTCTGGCTTCCCAGCGGGCAAAAGGGCCATGCGGAAAAAAGTGTCAAAACCAGAAATGCAGGACTGGCCATGGAGAAATGGGAGCCTGGCTACGCTGATGGGCGGGATGTAAATTGCCAACAGCCGCTCTGGAGAGGTGTACGGTGTGTCCTGAAACATCTAAAAAACACAGCTTGGAGAGCATAGGGCACTTCCACTCATGGGCCTATAAATTGGGAAAACTAAAAATCAGCAAGACACAGGCACCCCAAAGTTTAGGGCGCTCTGTTGACAAGAACCCCCACTTCATTACACCTTAAATATCCTAGGAAAGAGAAAAATGGATAAAGAAGTTCGGGTCCGCATGTACAATGGAATATCACTCAGCCATGAAATCAACGTCATAAGGCTAGTAGCAGCACGATGAGTGGATTTAGGTACGACGATTCTAAGTGAAATAAGTCACACAGAAAAAGACACTTATCATAAGATATCACTTACAGAGGGAATTTAAAAACCGCTACACTTGAACTGAATTACAAAACAGAACAGAGTCACACGTTTAGAAAGCACACTATGGCTGCTGAACGGGAAAGGTGAGGTGGGGTGATGCATCAAACAAGGGTTTCAAATTAGCTCCGATTCCGTTCCATAAACCCAATGGGTAATAAACAAGACCTACTCCTTGCTCAGTGAACTGGACTCAACACCCCCTATTCACCGGACAAGCATATATCTGACTAGTAAGAATCTTCAAACCTATGTATTGATATCTCTCTGTAAGTGAGTCAAGGGGGTGTACAGCGGCATAAACACAGCCGTGAAAAGCAGCTACACCCCATTATAAAAATAAATTACTTTTCAAAACCCGTGAAACAAAGAAAGTGAAAGAGAGAGAAATTCTTACAAAATTCGTTCAGGGGCTGTGATGCAACCTGGATTGACCATATCTAGACCCACAGCTGATTGAGACATACGGGTGGACACTCTTAGGGCTGAGAGGTTTGGTGAGGTTGGGTGAGCCAACGCAGACCCTTTAAAGTAATACTGCATGGTACCCATCCCATGGGTCCCAAATCTCCAGGTCCAAGGGCAACTTCCTACCTCGAAAACATGCATGAGAAACCCAGAAGATGGTACACCGTGTGATCGGGAAAGGTTTCTAAAACGCACCTCATTTCTCATTTCCTTGTGCTCGGGTTCGCCATTCCAGCCGCTTTACTAGCCATCTCCCTCCTTGGAGAATCAGCACCTTTAACCTCCTGTTCCATACAGGTTGCAATTTGTCCTGAGGATGAACGGGAAGAGGGGGAACCAATGAGAGACTAGCTCTAGGTGTTGGGACAGGCACAGGTCACTCTAGTTTCCCAACAGGAAGAAGAATTAACCACAGGCTCATCCTGCCCCCCAGAACTAGAAGAGGGCCTGAAGCAATCCTGCACTTATGCGGCCAGCTCCCAAAAAAGCGAGTTGAAAAATGGAGCTCAGGGGCACTGTAATTCACAAACCTGCAGAGTTATAAATCATAACTCTCGTCCACAAATATATTGAGGGAAGGCAACGAAGAGGATTTGAAAGCAAGGCAGAATTGCAGGAAACAGATTTCAGGAGGTAGATTCGAATCGCCTTGAAAGCACATGAAAAGCGGCAAAACGTGGACAATGATGCCCTTGGCCAAAAAGGGCGTATGCGTTTTTTCCTGAATATATTCAGGAAAAAACGCATACGCCCTTTTTGGCCAACCAAGCAACCTGGAAAGGCAAATCAGCGCTCCAAAGAAGTCTGGCTTCCCAGCGGGCAAAAGGGCCATGCGGAAAAAAGTGTCAAAACCAGAAATGCAGGACCGGCCATGGAGAAATGGGAGCCTGGCTACGCTGATGGGCGGGATGTAAATTGCCAACAGCCGATCTGGAGAGGTGTACGGTGTGTCCTGAAACATCTAAAAAACACAGCTTGGAGAGCATAGGGCACTTCCACTCATGGGCCTATAAATTGGGAAAACTAAAAATCAGCAAGACACAGGCACCCCAAAGTTTAGGGCGCTCTGTTGACAAGAACCCCCACTTCATTACACCTTAAATATCCTAGGAAAGAGAAAAATGGATAAAGAAGTTCGGGTCCGCATGTACAATGGAATATCACTCAGCCATGAAATCCACGTCATAAGGCTAGTAGCAGCACGATGAGTGGATTTAGGTACGACGATTCTAAGTGAAATAAGTCACACAGAAAAAGACACTTATCATAAGATATCACTTACAGAGGGAATGTAAAAACCGCTACACTTGAACTGAATTACAAAACAGAACAGAGTCACACGTTTAGAAAGCACACTATGGCTGCTGAACGGGAAAGGTGAGGTGGGGTGATGCATCAAACAAGGGTTTCAAATTAGCTCCGATTCCGTTCCATAAACCCAATGGGTAATAAACAAGACCTACTCCTTGCTCAGTGAACTGGACTCAACACCCCCTATTCACCGGACAAGCATATATCTGACTAGTAAGAATCTTCAAACCTATGTATTGATATCTCTCGGTAAGTGAGTCAAGGGGGTGTAAAGCGGCATAAACACAGCCGTGAAAAGCAGCTACACCCCATTATAAAAATAAATTACTTTTCAAAACCCGTGAAACAAAGACAGTGAAAGAGAGAGAAATTCTTACAAAATTCGTTCAGGGGCTGTGATGCAACCTGGATTGACCATATCTAGACCCACAGCTGATTGAGACATAAGGGTGGACACTCTTGGGGCTGAGAGGTTTGGTGAGGTTGGGTGAGCCAACGCAGACCCTTTAAAGTAATACTGCATGGTACCCATCCCATGGGTCCCAAATCTCCAGGTCCAAGGGCAACTTCCTACCTCGAAAACATGCATGAGAAACCCAGAAGATGGTACACCGTGTGATCGGGAAAGGTTTCTAAAACGCACCTCATTTCTCATTTCCTTGTGCTCGGGTTCGCCATTCCAGCCGCTTTACTAGCCATCTCCCTCCTTGGAGAATCAGCACCTTTAACCTCCTGTTCCATACAGGTTGCAATTTGTCCTGAGGTTGAACGGGAAGAGGGGGAACCAATGAGAGACTAGCTCTAGGTGTTGGGACAGGCACAGGTCACTCTAGTTTCCCAACAGGAAGAAGAATTAACCACAGGCTCATCCTGCCCCCCAGAACTAGAAGAGGGCCTGAAGCAATCCTGCACTTATGCGGCCAGCTCCCAAAAAAGCGAGTTGAAAAATGGAGCTCAGGGGCACTGCAATTCACAAACCTGCAGAGTTATAAATGATAACTCTCGTCCACAAATATATTGAGGGAAGGCAACGAAGAGGATTTGAAAGCAAGGCAGAATTGCAGGAAACAGATTTCAGGAGGTAGATTCGAATCGCCTTGAAAGCACATAAAAAGCGGCAAAACGTGGACAATGATGCCCTTGGCCAAAAAGGGCGTATGCGTTTTTTCCTGAATATATTCAGGAAAAAACGCATACGCCCTTTTTGGCCAACCAAGCAACCTGGAAAGGCAAATCAGCGCTCCAAAGAAGTCTGGCTTCCCAGCGGGCAAAAGGGCCATGCGGAAAAAAGTGTCAAAACCAGAAATGCAGGACCGGCCATGGAGAAATGGGAGCCTGGCTACGCTGATGGGCAGGATGTAAATTGCCAACAGCCGCTCTGGAGAGGTGTACGGTGTGTCCTGAAACATCTAAAAAACACAGCTTGTAGAGCATAGGGCACTTCCACTCATGGGCCTATAAATTGGGAAAACTAAAAATCAGCAAGACACAGGCACCCCAAAGTTTAGGGCGCTCTGTTGACAAGAACCCCCACTTCATTACACCTTAAATATCCTAGGAAAGAGAAAAATGGATAAAGAATTTCGGGTCCGCATGTACAATGGAATATCACTCAGCCATGAAATCAACGTCATAAGGCTAGTAGCAGCACGATGAGTGGATTTAGGTACGACGATTCTAAGTGAAATAAGTCACACAGAAAAAGACACTTATCATAAGATATCACTTACAGAGGGAATGTAAAAACCGCTACACTTGAACTGAATTACAAAACAGAACAGAGTCACACGTTTAGAAAGCACACTATGGCTGCTGAACGGGAAAGGTGAGGTGGGGTGATGCATCAAACAAGGGTTTCAAATTAGCTCCGATTCCGTTCCATAAACCCAATGGGTAATAAACAAGACCTACTCCTTGCTCAGTGAACTGGACTCAACACCCCCTATTCACCGGACAAGCATATATCTGACTAGTAAGTATCTTCAAACCTATGTATTGATATCTCTCGGTAAGTGAGTCAAGGGGGTGTAAAGCGGCATAAACACAGCCGTGAAAAGCAGCTACACCCCATTATAAAAATAAATTACTTTTCAAAACCCGTGAAACAAAGACAGTGAAAGAGAGAGAAATTCTTACACAATTCGTTCAGGGGCTGTGATGCAACCTGGATTGACCATATCTAGACCCACAGCTGATTGAGACATAAGGGTGGACACTCTTGGGGCTGAGAGGTTTGGTGAGGTTGGGTGAGCCAACGCAGACCCTTTAAAGTAATACTGCATGGTACCCATCCCATGGGTCCCAAATCTCCAGGTCCAAGGGCAACTTCCTACCTCGAAAACATGCATGAGAAACCCAGAAGATGGTACACCGTGTGATCGGGAAAGGTTTCTAAAACGCACCTCATTTCTCATTTCCTTGTGCTCGGGTTCGCCATTCCAGCCGCTTTACTAGCCATCTCCCTCCTTGGAGAATCAGCACCTTTAACCTCCTGTTCCATACAGGTTGCAATTTGTCCTGAGGTTGAACGGGAAGAGGGGGAACCAATGCGAGACTAGCTCAAGGTGTTGGGACAGGCACAGGTCACTCTAGTTTCCCAACAGGAAGAAGAATTAACCACAGGCTCATCCTGCCCCCCAGAACTAGAAGAGGGCCTGAAGCAATCCTGCACTTATGCGGCCAGCTCCCAAAAAAGTGAGTTGAAAAATGGAGCTCAGGGGCACTGCAATTCACAAACCTGCAGAGTTATAAATGATAACTCTCGTCCACAAATATATTGAGGGAAGGCAACGAAGAGGATTTGAAAGCAAGGCAGAATTGCAGGAAACAGATTTCAGGAGGTAGATTCGAATCGCCTTGAAAGCACATGAAAAGCGGCAAAACGTGGACAATGATGCCCTTGGCCAAAAAGGGCGTATGCGTTTTTTCCTGAATATATTCAGGAAAAAACGCATACGCCCTTTTTGGCCAACCAAGCAACCTGGAAAGGCAAATCAGCGCTCCAAAAAAGTCTGGCTTCCCAGCGGGCAAAAGGGCCATGCGGAAAAAAGTGTCAAAACCAGAAATGCAGGACCGGCCATGGAGAAATGGGAGCCTGGCTACGCTGATGGGCGGGATGTAAATTGCCAACAGCCGATCTGGAGAGGTGTACGGTGTGTCCTGAAACATCTAAAAAACACAGCTTGGAGAGCATAGGGCACTTCCACTCATGGGCCTATAAATTGGGAAAACTAAAAATCAGCAAGACACAGGCACCCCAAAGTTTAGGGCGCTCTGTTGACAAGAACCCCCACTTCATTACACCTTAAATATCCTAGGAAAGAGAAAAATGGATAAAGAAGTTCGGGTCCGCATGTACAATGGAATATCACTCAGCCATGAAATCAACGTCATAAGGCTAGTAGCAGCACGATGAGTGGATTTAGGTACGACGATTCTAAGTGAAATAAGTCACACAGAAAAAGACACTTATCATAAGATATCACTTACAGAGGGAATGTAAAAACCGCTACACTTGAACTGAATTACAAAACAGAACAGAGTCACACGTTTAGAAAGCACACTATGGCTGCTGAACGGGAAAGGTGAGGTGGGGTGATGCATCAAACAAGGGTTTCAAATTAGCTCCGATTCCGTTCCATAAACCCAATGGGTAATAAACAAGACCTACTCCTTGCTCAGTGAACTGGACTCAACACCCCCTATTCACCGGACAAGCATATATCTGACTAGTAAGAATCTTCAAACCTATGTATTGATATCTCTCGGTAAGTGAGTCAAGGGGGTGTAAAGCGGCATAAACACAGCCGTGAAAAGCAGCTACACCCCATTATAAAAATAAATTACTTTTCAAAACCCGTGAAACAAAGACAGTGAAAGAGAGAGAAATTCTTACACAATTCGTTCAGGGGCTGTGATGCAACCTGGATTGACCATATCTAGACCCACAGCTGATTGAGACATAAGGGTGGACACTCTTGGGGCTGAGAGGTTTGGTGAGGTTGGGTGAGCCAACGCAGACCCTTTAAAGTAATACTGCATGGTACCCATCCCATGGGTCCCAAATCTCCAGGTCCAAGGGCAACTTCCTACCTCGAAAACATGCATGAGAAACCCAGAAGATGGTACACCGTGTGATCGGGAAAGGTTTCTAAAACGCACCTCATTTCTCATTTCCTTGTGCTCGGGTTCGCCATTCCAGCCGCTTTACTAGCCATCTCCCTCCTTGGAGAATCAGCACCTTTAACCTCCTGTTCCATACAGGTTGCAATTTGTCCTGAGGTTGAACGGGAAGAGGGGGAACCAATGAGAGACTAGCTCTAGGTGTTGGGACAGGCACAGGTCACTCTAGTTTCCCAACAGGAAGAAGAATTAACCACAGGCTCATCCTGCCCCCCAGAACTAGAAGAGGGCCTGAAGCAATCCTGCACTTATGCGGCCAGCTCCCAAAAAAGCGAGTTGAAAAATGGAGCTCAGGGGCACTGCAATTCACAAACCTGCAGAGTTATAAATGATAACTCTCGTCCACAAATATATTGAGGGAAGGCAACGAAGAGGATTTGAAAGCAAGGCAGAATTGCAGGAAACAGATTTCAGGAGGTAGATTCGAATCGCCTTGAAAGCACATAAAAAGCGGCAAAACGTGGACAATGATGCCCTTGGCCAAAAAGGGCGTATGCGTTTTTTCCTGAATATATTCAGGAAAAAACGCATACGCCCTTTTTGGCCAACCAAGCAACCTGGAAAGGCAAATCAGCGCTCCAAAGAAGTCTGGCTTCCCAGCGGGCAAAAGGGCCATGCGGAAAAAAGTGTCAAAACCAGAAATGCAGGACCGGCCATGGAGAAATGGGAGCCTGGCTACGCTGATGGGCGGGATGTAAATTGCCAACAGCCGCTCTGGAGAGGTGTACGGTGTGTCCTGAAACATCTAAAAAACACAGCTTGTAGAGCATAGGGCACTTCCACTCATGGGCCTATAAATTGGGAAAACTAAAAATCAGCAAGACACAGGCACCCCAAAGTTTAGGGCGCTCTGTTGACAAGAACCCCCACTTCATTACACCTTAAATATCCTAGGAAAGAGAAAAATGGATAAAGAATTTCGGGTCCGCATGTACAATGGAATATCACTCAGCCATGAAATCAACGTCATAAGGCTAGTAGCAGCACGATGAGTGGATTTAGGTACGACGATTCTAAGTGAAATAAGTCACACAGAAAAAGACACTTATCATAAGATATCACTTACAGAGGGAATGTAAAAACCGCTACACTTGAACTGAATTACAAAACAGAACAGAGTCACACGTTTAGAAAGCACACTATGGCTGCTGAACGGGAAAGGTGAGGTGGGGTGATGCATCAAACAAGGGTTTCAAATTAGCTCCGATTCCGTTCCATAAACCCAATGGGTAATAAACAAGACCTACTCCTTGCTCAGTGAACTGGACTCAACACCCCCTATTCACCGGACAAGCATATATCTGACTAGTAAGTATCTTCAAACCTATGTATTGATATCTCTCGGTAAGTGAGTCAAGGGGGTGTAAAGCGGCATAAACACAGCCGTGAAAAGCAGCTACACCCCATTATAAAAATAAATTACTTTTCAAAACCCGTGAAACAAAGACAGTGAAAGAGAGAGAAATTCTTACACAATTCGTTCAGGGGCTGTGATGCAACCTGGATTGACCATATCTAGACCCACAGCTGATTGAGACATAAGGGTGGACACTCTTGGGGCTGAGAGGTTTGGTGAGGTTGGGTGAGCCAACGCAGACCCTTTAAAGTAATACTGCATGGTACCCATCCCATGGGTCCCAAATCTCCAGGTCCAAGGGCAACTTCCTACCTCGAAAACATGCATGAGAAACCCAGAAGATGGTACACCGTGTGATCGGGAAAGGTTTCTAAAACGCACCTCATTTCTCATTTCCTTGTGCTCGGGTTCGCCATTCCAGCCGCTTTACTAGCCATCTCCCTCCTTGGAGAATCAGCACCTTTAACCTCCTGTTCCATACAGGTTGCAATTTGTCCTGAGGTTGAACGGGAAGAGGGGGAACCAATGCGAGACTAGCTCAAGGTGTTGGGACAGGCACAGGTCACTCTAGTTTCCCAACAGGAAGAAGAATTAACCACAGGCTCATCCTGCCCCCCAGAACTAGAAGAGGGCCTGAAGCAATCCTGCACTTATGCGGCCAGCTCCCAAAAAAGTGAGTTGAAAAATGGAGCTCAGGGGCACTGCAATTCACAAACCTGCAGAGTTATAAATGATAACTCTCGTCCACAAATATATTGAGGGAAGGCAACGAAGAGGATTTGAAAGCAAGGCAGAATTGCAGGAAACAGATTTCAGGAGGTAGATTCGAATCGCCTTGAAAGCACATGAAAAGCGGCAAAACGTGGACAATGATGCCCTTGGCCAAAAAGGGCGTATGCGTTTTTTCCTGAATATATTCAGGAAAAAACGCATACGCCCTTTTTGGCCAACCAAGCAACCTGGAAAGGCAAATCAGCGCTCCAAAAAAGTCTGGCTTCCCAGCGGGCAAAAGGGCCATGCGGAAAAAAGTGTCAAAACCAGAAATGCAGGACCGGCCATGGAGAAATGGGAGCCTGGCTACGCTGATGGGCGGGATGTAAATTGCCAACAGCCGATCTGGAGAGGTGTACGGTGTGTCCTGAAACATCTAAAAAACACAGCTTGGAGAGCATAGGGCACTTCCACTCATGGGCCTATAAATTGGGAAAACTAAAACTCAGCAAGACACAGGCACCCCAAAGTTTAGGGCGCTCTGTTGACAAGAACCCCCACTTCATTACACCTTAAATATCCTAGGAAAGAGAAAAATGGATAAAGAAGTTCGGGTCCGCATGTACAATGGAATATCACTCAGCCATGAAATCAACGTCATAAGGCTAGTAGCAGCACGATGAGTGGATTTAGGTACGACGATTCTAAGTGAAATAAGTCACACAGAAAAAGACACTTATCATAAGATATCACTTACAGAGGGAATGTAAAAACCGCTACACTTGAACTGAATTACAAAACAGAACAGAGTCACACGTTTAGAAAGCACACTATGGCTGCTGAACGGGAAAGGTGAGGTGGGGTGATGCATCAAACAAGGGTTTCAAATTAGCTCCGATTCCGTTCCATAAACCCAATGGGTAATAAACAAGACCTACTCCTTGCTCAGTGAACTGGACTCAACACCCCCTATTCACCGGACAAGCATATATCTGACTAGTAAGAATCTTCAAACCTATGTATTGATATCTCTCTGTAAGTGAGTCAAGGGGGTGTACAGCGGCATAAACACAGCCGTGAAAAGCAGCTACACCCCATTATAAAAATAAATTACTTTTCAAAACCCGTGAAACAAAGACAGTGAAAGAGAGAGAAATTCTTACACAATTCGTTCAGGGGCTGTGATGCAACCTGGATTGACCATATCTAGACCCACAGCTGATTGAGACATAACGGTGGACACTCTTGGGGCTGAGAGGTTTGGTGAGGTTGGGTGAGCCAACGCAGACCCTTTAAAGTAATACTGCATGGTACCCATCCCATGGGTCCCAAATCTCCAGGTCCAAGGGCAACTTCCTACCTCGAAAACATGCATGAGAAACCCAGAAGATGGTACACCGTGTGATCGGGAAAGGTTTCTAAAACGCACCTCATTTCTCATTTCCTTGTGCTCGGGTTCGCCATTCCAGCCGCTTTACTAGCCATCTCCCTCCTTGGAGAATCAGCACCTTTAACCTCCTGTTCCATACAGGTTGCAATTTGTCCTGAGGTTGAACGGGAAGAGGGGGAACCAATGAGAGCCTAGCTCTAGGTGTTGGGACAGGCACAGGTCACTCTAGTTTCCCAACAGGAAGAAGAATTAACCACAGGCTCATCCTGCCCCCCAGAACTAGAAGAGGGCCTGAAGCAATCCTGCACTTATGCGGCCAGCTCCCAAAAAAGCGAGTTGAAAAATGGAGCTCAGGGGCACTGCAATTCACAAAACTGCAGAGTTATAAATGATAACTCTCGTCCACAAATATATTGAGGGAAGGCAACGAAGAGGATTTGAAAGCAAGGCAGAATTGCAGGAAACAGATTTCAGGAGGTAGATTCGAATCGCCTTGAAAGCACATGAAAAGCGGCAAAACGTGGACAATGATGCCCTTGGCCAAAAAGGGCGTATGCGTTTTTTCCTGAATATATTCAGGAAAAAACGAATACGCCCTTTTTGGCCAACCAAGCAACCTGGAAAGGCAAATCAGCGCTCCAAAGAAGTCTGGCTTCCCAGCGGGCAAAAGGGCCATGCGGAAAAAAGTGTCAAAACCAGAAATGCAGGACCGGCCATGGAGAAATGGGAGCCTGGCTACGCTGATGGGCGGGATGTAAATTGCCAACAGCCGCTCTGGAGAGGTGTACGGTGTGTCCTGAAACATCTAAAAAACACAGCTTGGAGAGCATAGGGCACTTCCACTCATGGGCCTATAAATTGGGAAAACTAAAAATCAGCAAGACACAGGCACCCGAAAGTTTAGGGCGCTCTGTTGACAAGAACCCCCACTTCATTACACCTTAAATATCCTAGGAAAGAGAAAAATGGATAAAGAAGTTCGGGTCCGCATGTACAATGGAATATCACTCAGCCATGAAATCCACGTCATAAGGCTAGTAGCAGCACGATGAGTGGATTTAGGTACGACGATTCTAAGTGAAATAAGTCACACAGAAAAAGACACTTATCATAAGATATCACTTACAGAGGGAATTTAAAAACCGCTACACTTGAACTGAATTACAAAACAGAACAGAGTCACACGTTTAGAAAGCACACTATGGCTGCTGAACGGGAAAGGTGAGGTGGGGTGATGCATCAAACAAGGGTTTCAAATTAGCTCCGATTCCGTTCCATAAACCCAATGGGTAATAAACAAGACCTACTCCTTGCTCAGTGAACTGGACTCAACACCCCCTATTCACCGGACAAGCATATATCTGACTAGTAAGAATCTTCAAACCTATGTATTGATATCTCTCTGTAAGTGAGTCAAGGGGGTGTACAGCGGCATAAACACAGGCGTGAAAAGCAGCTACACCCCATTATAAAAATAAATTACTTTTCAAAACCCGTGAAACAAAGAAAGTGAAAGAGAGAGAAATTCTTACAAAATTCGTTCAGGGGCTGTGATGCAACCTGGATTGACCATATCTAGACCCACAGCTGATTGAGACATACGGGTGGACACTCTTAGGGCTGAGAGGTTTGGTGAGGTTGGGTGAGCCAACGCAGACCCTTTAAAGTAATACTGCATGGTACCCATCCCATGGGTCCCAAATCTCCAGGTCCAAGGGCAACTTCCTACCTCGAAAACATGCATGAGAAACCCAGAAGATGGTACACCGTGTGATCGGGAAAGGTTTCTAAAACGCACCTCATTTCTCATTTCCTTGTGCTCGGGTTCGCCATTCCAGCCGCTTTACTAGCCATCTCCCTCCTTGGAGAATCAGCACCTTTAACCTCCTGTTTCCATACAGGTTGCAATTTGTCCTGAGGATGAACGGGAAGAGGGGGAACCAATGAGAGACTAGCTCTAGGTGTTGGGACAGGCACAGGTCACTCTAGTTTCCCCAACAGGAAGAAGAATTAACCACAGGCTCATCCTGCCCCCCAGAACTAGAAGAGGGCCTGAAGCAATCCTGCACTTATGCGGCCAGCTCCCAAAAAAAGCGAGTTGAAAAAATGGAGCTCAGGGGCACTGTAATTCACAAACCTGCAGAGTTATAAATCATAACTCTCGTCCACAAATATATTGAGGGAAGGCAACGAAGAGGATTTGAAAGCAAGGCAGAATTGCAGGAAACAGATTTCAGGAGGTAGATTCGAATCGCCTTGAAAGCACATGAAAAGCGGCAAAAACGTGGACAATGATGCCCTTGGCCAAAAAGGGCGTATGCGTTTTTTTCCTGAATATATTCAGGAAAAAAACGCATACGCCCCTTTTTGGCCAACCAAGCAACCTGGAAAGGCAAATCAGCGCTCCAAAGAAGTCTGGCTTCCCAGCGGGCAAAAGGGGCCATGCGGAAAAAAAGTGTCAAAACCAGAAATGCAGGGACCGGCCATGGAGAAATGGGAGCCTGGCTACGGCTGATGGGCGGGGATGTAAATTGCCAACAGCCGCTCTGGAGAGGTGTACGGTGTGTCCTGAAACATCTAAAAAAACACAGCTTGGAGAGCATAGGGGCACTTCCACTCATGGGCCTATAAATTGGGAAAACTAAAAAATCAGCAAGACACAGGCACCCGAAAGTTTAGGGCGCTCTGTTGACAAGAAACCCCCACTTCATTACACCTTAAATATCCTAGGAAAGAGAAAAATGGATAAAGAAGTTCGGGTCCGCATGTACAATGGAATATCACTCAGCCATGAAATCCACGTCATAAGGCTAGTAGCAGCACGATGAGTGGATTTAGGTACGACGATTCTAAGTGAAATAAGTCACACAGAAAAAGACACTTATCATAAGATATCACTTACAGAGGGAATTTAAAAAACCGCTACACTTGAACTGAATTACAAAACAGAACAGAGTCACACGTTTAGAAAGCACACTATGGCTGCTGAACGGGAAAGGTGAGGTGGGGGTGATGCATCAAACAAGGGTTTCAAATTAGCTCCGATTCCGTTCCATAAACCCAATGGGTAATAAACAAGACCTACTCCTTGCTCAGTGAACTGGACTCAACACCCCCCTATTCACCGGACAAGCATATATCTGACTAGTAAGAATCTTCAAACCTATGTATTGATATCTCTCTGTAAGTGAGTCAAGGGGGTGTACAGCGGCATAAACACAGGCGTGAAAAGCAGCTACACCCCATTATAAAAAATAAATTACTTTTTCAAAACCCGTGAAACAAAGAAAGTGAAAGAGAGAGAAATTCTTACAAAATTCGTTCAGGGGCTGTGATGCAACCTGGATTGACCATATCTAGACCCACAGCTGATTGAGACATACGGGTGGACACTCTTAGGGCTGAGAGGTTTGGTGAGGTTGGGTGAGCCAACGCAGACCCTTTAAAGTAATACTGCATGGTACCCATCCCATGGGTCCCAAATCTCCAGGTCCAAGGGCAACTTCCCTACCTCGAAAACATGCATGAGAAACCCAGAAGATGGTACACCGTGTGATCGGGAAAGGTTTCTAAAACGCACCTCATTTCTCATTTCCTTGTGCTCGGGTTCGCCATTCCAGCCGCTTTACTAGCCATCTCCCTCCTTGGAGAATCAGCACCTTTAACCTCCTGTTCCATACAGGTTTGCAATTTGTCCTGAGGATGAACGGGAAGAGGGGGAACCAATGAGAGACTAGCTCTAGGTGTTGGGACAGGCACAGGTCACTCTAGTTTCCCCAACAGGAAGAAGAATTAACCACAGGCTCATCCTGCCCCCCAGAAACTAGAAGAGGGCCTGAAGCAATCCTGCACTTATGCGGCCAGCTCCCAAAAAAGCGAGTTGAAAAATGGAGCTCAGGGGCACTGTAATTCACAAACCTGCAGAGTTATAAATCATAACTCTCGTCCACAAATATATTGAGGGAAGGCAACGAAGAGGATTTGAAAGCAAGGCAGAATTGCAGGAAACAGATTTCAGGAGGTAGATTCGAATCGCCTTGAAAGCACATGAAAAGCGGCAAAACGTGGACAATGATGCCCTTGGCCAAAAAGGGCGTATGCGTTTTTTTCCTGAATATATTCAGGAAAAAAACGCATACGCCCTTTTTGGCCAACCAAGCAACCTGGAAAAGGCAAATCAGCGCTCCAAAGAAGTCTGGCTTCCCAGCGGGCAAAAGGGCCATGCGGAAAAAAAGTGTCAAAACCAGAAATGCAGGACCGGCCATGGAGAAATGGGAGCCTGGCTACGCTGATGGGCGGGATGTAAATTGCCAACAGCCGCTCTGGAGAGGTGTACGGTGTGTCCCTGAAACATCTAAAAAAACACAGCTTGGAGAGCATAGGGCACTTCCACTCATGGGCCTATAAAATTGGGAAAAACTAAAAAATCAGCAAGGACACAGGCACCCCAAAGTTTAGGGCGCTCTGTTGACAAGAACCCCCCACTTCATTACACCTTAAATATCCTAGGAAAGAGAAAAATGGATAAAGAAGTTCGGGTCCGCATGTACAATGGAATATCACTCAGCCATGAAATCCACGTCATAAGGCTAGTAGCAGCACGATGAGTGGATTTAGGTACGACGATTCTAAGTGAAATAAGTCACACAGAAAAAAGACACTTATCATAAGATATCACTTACAGAGGGAATGTAAAAAACCGCTACACTTGAACTGAATTACAAAACAGAACAGAGTCACACGTTTAGAAAGCACACTATGGCTGCTGAACGGGAAAGGTGAGGTGGGGTGATGCATCAAACAAGGGTTTTCAAATTAGCTCCGATTCCGTTCCATAAACCCAATGGGTAATAAACAAGACCTACTCCTTGCTCAGTGAACTGGACTCAACACCCCCCTATTCACCGGACAAGCATATATCTGACTAGTAAGAATCTTCAAACCTATGTATTGATATCTCTCGGTAAGTGAGTCAAGGGGGTGTAAAGCGGCATAAACACAGCCGTGAAAAGCAGCTACACCCCATTATAAAAATAAAATTACTTTTCAAAACCCGTGAAACAAAGACAGTGAAAGAGAGAGAAATTCTTACACAATTCGTTAAGGGGCTGTGATGCAACCTGGATTGACCATATCTAGACCCACAGCTGATTGAGACATAAGGGTGGACACTCTTGGGGCTGAGAGGTTTGGTGAGGTTGGGTGAGCCAACGCAGACCCTTTAAAGTAATACTGCATGGTACCCATCCCATGGGTCCCAAATCTCCAGGTCCAAGGGCAACTTCCTACCTCGAAAACATGCATGAGAAACCCAGAAGATGGTACACCGTGTGATCGGGAAAGGTTTCTAAAACGCACCTCATTTCTCATTTCCTTGTGCTCGGGTTCGCCATTCCAGCCGCTTTACTAGCCATCTCCCTCCTTGGAGAATCAGCACCTTTAACCTCCTGTTCCATACAGGTTGCAATTTGTCCTGAGGTTGAACGGGAAGAGGGGGAACCAATGAGAGACTAGCTCTAGGTGTTGGGACAGGCACAGGTCACTCTAGTTTCCCAACAGGAAGAAGAATTAACCACAGGCTCATCCTGCCCCCCAGAACTAGAAGAGGGCCTGAAGCAATCCTGCACTTATGCGGCCAGCTCCCAAAAAAGCGAGTTGAAAAATGGAGCTCAGGGGCACTGCAATTCACAAACCTGCAGAGTTATAAATGATAACTCTCGTCCACAAATATATTGAGGGAAGGCAACGAAGAGGATTTGAAAGCAAGGCAGAATTGCAGGAAACAGATTTCAGGAGGTAGATTCGAATCGCCTTGAAAGCACATAAAAAGCGGCAAAACGTGGACAATGATGCCCTTGGCCAAAAAGGGCGTATGCGTTTTTTCCTGAATATATTCAGGAAAAAACGCATACGCCCTTTTTGGCCAACCAAGCAACCTGGAAAGGCAAATCAGCGCTCCAAAGAAGTCTGGCTTCCCAGCGGGCAAAAGGGCCATGCGGAAAAAAGTGTCAAAACCAGAAATGCAGGACCGGCCATGGAGAAATGGGAGCCTGGCTACGCTGATGGGCGGGATGTAAATTGCCAACAGCCGCTCTGGAGAGGTGTACGGTGTGTCCTGAAACATCTAAAAAACACAGCTTGTAGAGCATAGGGCACTTCCACTCATGGGCCTATAAATTGGGAAAACTAAAAATCAGCAAGACACAGGCACCCCAAAGTTTAGGGCTGCTCTGTTGACAAGAACCCCCACTTCATTACACCTTAAATATCCTAGGAAAGAGAAAAATGGATAAAGAATTTCGGGTCCGCATGTACAATGGAATATCACTCAGCCATGAAATCCACGTCATAAGGCTAGTAGCAGCACGATGAGTGGATTTAGGTACGACGATTCTAAGTGAAATAAGTCACACAGAAAAAGACACTTATCATAAGATATCACTTACAGAGGGAATGTAAAAACCGCTACACTTGAACTGAATTACAAAACAGAACAGAGTCACACGTTTAGAAAGCACACTATGGCTGCTGAACGGGAAAGGTGAGGTGGGGTGATGCATCAAACAAGGGTTTCAAATTAGCTCCGATTCCGTTCCATAAACCCAATGGGTAATAAACAAGACCTACTCCTTGCTCAGTGAACTGGACTCAACACCCCCTATTCACCGGACAAGCATATATCTGACTAGTAAGAATCTTCAAACCTATGTATTGATATCTCTCGGTAAGTGAGTCAAGGGGGTGTAAAGCGGCATAAACACAGCCGTGAAAAGCAGCTACACCCCATTATAAAAATAAATTACTTTTCAAAACCCGTGAAACAAAGACAGTGAAAGAGAGAGAAATTCTTACACAATTCGTTCAGGGGCTGTGATGCAACCTGGATTGACCATATCTAGACCCACAGCTGATTGAGACATAAGGGTGGACACTCTTGGGGCTGAGAGGTTTGGTGAGGTTGGGTGAGCCAACGCAGACCCTTTAAAGTAATACTGCATGGTACCCATCCCATGGGTCCCAAATCTCCAGGTCCAAGGGCAACTTCCTACCTCGAAAACATGCATGAGAAACCCAGAAGATGGTACACCGTGTGATCGGGAAAGGTTTCTAAAACGCACCTCATTTCTCATTTCCTTGTGCTCGGGTTCGCCATTCCAGCCGCTTTACTAGCCATCTCCCTCCTTGGAGAATCAGCACCTTTAACCTCCCTGTTCCATACAGGTTGCAATTTTGTCCTGAGGTTGAACGGGAAGAGGGGGAACCAATGAGAGACTAGCTCTAGGTGTTGGGACAGGCACAGGTCACTCTAGTTTCCCAACAGGAAGAAGAATTAACCACAGGCTCATCCTGCCCCCCAGAACTAGAAGAGGGCCTGAAGCAATCCTGCACTTATGCGGCCAGCTCCCAAAAAAGCGAGTTGAAAAATGGAGCTCAGGGGCACTGCAATTCACAAACCTGCAGAGTTATAAATGATAACTCTCGTCCACAAATATATTGAGGGAAGGCAACGAAGAGGATTTGAAAGCAAGGCAGAATTGCAGGAAACAGATTTCAGGAGGTAGATTCGAATCGCCTTGAAAGCACATAAAAAGCGGCAAAACGTGGACAATGATGCCCTTGGCCAAAAAGGGCGTATGCGTTTTTTCCTGAATATATTCAGGAAAAAACGCATACGCCCTTTTTGGCCAACCAAGCAACCTGGAAAGGCAAATCAGCGCTCCAAAGAAGTCTGGCTTCCCAGCGGGCAAAAGGGCCATGCGGAAAAAAGTGTCAAAACCAGAAATGCAGGACCGGCCATGGAGAAATGGGAGCCTGGCTACGCTGATGGGCGGGATGTAAATTGCCAACAGCCGCTCTGGAGAGGTGTACGGTGTGTCCTGAAACATCTAAAAAACACAGCTTGTAGAGCATAGGGCACTTCCACTCATGGGCCTATAAATTGGGAAAACTAAAAATCAGCAAGACACAGGCACCCCAAAGTTTAGGGCTGCTCTGTTGACAAGAATCCCCACTTCATTACACCTTAAATATCCTAGGAAAGAGAAAAATGGATAAAGAAGTTGGGGTCCGCATGTACAATGGAATATCACTCAGCCATGAAACCAACGTCATAAGGCTAGTAGCAGCACGATGAGTGGATTTAGGTACGACGATTCTAAGTGAAATAAGTCACACAGAAAAAGACACTTATCATAAGATATCACTTACAGAGGGAATGTAAAAACCGCTACACTTGAACTGAATTACAAAACAGAACAGAGTCACACGTTTAGAAAGCACACTATGGCTGCTGAACGGGAAAGGTGAGGTGGGGTGATGCATCAAACAAGGGTTTCAAATTAGCTCCGATTCCGTTCCATAAACCCAATGGGTAATAAACAAGACCTACTCCTTGCTCAGTGAACTGGACTCAACACCCCCTATTCACCGGACAAGCATATATCGGACTAGTAAGAATCTTCAAACCTATGTATTGATATCTCTCGGTAAGTGAGTCAAGGGGGTGTAAAGCGGCATAAACACAGCCGTGAAAAGCAGCTACACCCCATTATAAAAATAAATTACTTTTCAAAACCCGTGAAACAAAGACAGTGAAAGAGAGAGAAATTCTTACACAATTCGTTCAGGGGGCTGTGATGCAACCTGGATTGACCATATCTAGACCCACAGCTGATTGAGACATAAGGGTGGACACTCTTGGGGCTGAGAGGTTTGGTGAGGTTGGGTGAGCCAACGCAGACCCTTTAAAGTAATACTGCATGGTACCCATCCCATGGGTCCCAAATCTCCAGGTCCAAGGGCAACTTCCTACCTCGAAAACATGCATGAGAAACCCAGAAGATGGTACACCGTGTGATCGGGAAAGGTTTCTAAAACGCACCTCATTTCTCATTTCCTTGTGCTCGGGTTCGCCATTCCAGCCGCTTTACTAGCCATCTCCCTCCTTGGAGAATCAGCACCTTTAACCTCCTGTTCCATACAGGTTGCAATTTGTCCTGAGGTTGAACGGGAAGAGGGGGAACCAATGAGAGACTAGCTCTAGGTGTTGGGACAGGCACAGGTCACTCTAGTTTCCCAACAGGAAGAAGAATTAACCACAGGCTCATCCTGCCCCCCAGAACTAGAAGAGGGCCTGAAGCAATCCTGCACTTATGCGGCCAGCTCCCAAAAAAGCGAGTTGAAAAATGGAGCTCAGGGGCACTGCAATTCACAAACCTGCAGAGTTATAAATGATAACTCTCGTCCACAAATATATTGAGGGAAGGCAACGAAGAGGATTTGAAAGCAAGGCAGAATTGCAGGAAACAGATTTCAGGAGGTAGATTCGAATCACCTTGAAAGCACATGAAAAGCGGCAAAACGTGGACAATGATGCCCTTGGCCAAAAAGGGCGTGTGCGTTTTTTCCTGAATATATTCAGGAAAAAACGCATACGCCTTTTTTTGGCCAACCAAGCAACTTGGAAAGGCAAATCAGCGCTCTAAAGAAGTCTCGCTTCCCAGCGGGCAAAAGGGCCATGCGGAAAAAAGTGTCAAAACCAGAAATGCAGGGACCGGCCATGGAGAAATGGGAGCCTTGCTATGCTGATGGGCGGGATGTAAATTGCCAACAGCCACTCTGGAGAAGTGTACGGTGTGTCCTGAAACATTCAAAAAACACAGCTTGGAGATCATAGGGCACTACCACTCATGGGCCTATAAATTGGGAAAACTAAAAATCAGCAAGACACAGGCACCCCAAAGTTTAGGGCTGCTCTGTTGACAAGAACCCCCACTTCATTACACCTTAAATATCCTAGGAAAGAGAAAAATGGATAAAGAAGTTGGGGTCCGCATGTACAATGGAATATCACTCAGCCATGAAATCAACGTCATAAGGCTAGTAGCAGCACGATGAGTGGATTTAGGTACGACGATTCTAAGTGAAATAAGTCACACAGAAAAAGACACTTATCCTAAGATATCACTTATAGAGGGAATGTAAAAACCGCTACACTTGAACTGAATTACAA